>NC_137788.1:94658567-94816067 GCF_963383645.1 Muscardinus avellanarius
AGTTGGCTTTATAAAATGAGAATTAATAAATGAGATGTGTTAAGAAGGGGGAACAATACAAAAATAACAAAGATAATAAGTTAAATAATGCTGTGTAAATATATGAAATTATTAATACCAATTTCAATGCTATGCATGAGGAAGGAGAGTGAGGAAAGTTTGATCTGGAGAGAAATGTACCAACTGTTCTGTGCATGCATATATTTCTATGACTTTATACCTCAATATATAATTACAATTCATCAATAAAAGTATAAAAATATAATAAAAGTTATTTAAAAATATATTTTTTCTCAAAATGTCAATAAGAAATAATGAAACATTCTCTGCAAATAAAGATACGATTATTAGAAGAAAACAATAAATATGCAAATACCATAATAATTCATTGAACAATCTAATAACTAAAATTATAAAGTTGTGAAGTACTGTGATACATAAAAATAAATCAGCATTTCAGTATTTCTCCATATTTTGAAGTTTATTAACTGTTTCAGATCATACCACTGTCACATTATTGACCATGTAGTATTCCGTTTTCTGGTTCCAAAAGTTAATTGGTTCTAGATTCCACTCAGCTTCTACTTTTGATGAAAAAATTATTATAACATCTGTATAGCAGTTTGACCAAAAGTATATGCAGTGATGAAAAAAAGCAAATTCCAAAGAAAAATAGCCTCTTTCTCTCTCTCTCTCTCTCTCTCTCTCTCTCTCTCTCTCTCTCTCTCTCACACACACACACACACACACACAATATCTCTAAATAAAACCCAAATTGAACTAATTAAATCAAAACATCAAACTAAAGCTGGGCGTGGTGGCGCACGCTTGTAATCCCAGCATTTGGGAGGCTGAGACCAGAGGATCATGGTTCGCAGACAGCCTCAGCTACTTAGTGAGGCCCTCTGCAATTTAGTGAGACCCTGTTTCAAAATAAAGAATAAAAAATCGGGCAGAGGGTGTAGCTCGGAGGTCAAATGCCTCTGGGCTCCATCCCCAGACCCGCAAAAAAAAAAAAAAAAAAAAAAAAAAAATCAAACTAATATCTTTAAGTGAAGCATATTGTTCATTTCAGTTAAAACACATATATAGCTTACTAATAAGAAATAACATGGATGTTGGAGATAGTTGTAGAAATTTTGAATGTCAAAATGTTACTATGTTTATAATTAATTTGTACTAGTTAATTTGGGAGGCTGTGGAGTTGGAGCATTGAATTTATTTAAATATGACTGAGCTGTCTTGGCAGTTCAGTGAGAATGATGATTTTTAAAACTATGGAAGCTGGCCGGGAGTGGTGGCGCACGCTTGTATTCTCCGCACTTTGGGAGGCGGAGACAGGAGGATCGCGCATGTTCGAAGCCAGCCGCGCTGGCTTAAGAGACCCTGTTTCCAAAAATAAAATAGGTCTGGGAGTGTAGCCTGGAGGTAGAAGGGCTTCCAGGAACCCCAGTACCATAAAAAAAAAAAAAAAAAAAAAAAAAAAAAAAAAAGCTATAGAAGCCGGGCATGGTGGCTCACGCTTGTAATCCCAGCATCCAGGAAGCTACATAGTAAATCCCTCTGCAACTTAGACCTTGTTTCCAAAAAATAAATAAATAAATAAATAAAAGAATAAAAAATAGGGCAGGTGGTGTAGCTCGGAAGTAGAATACCCCTGGATTCTATCCCCACATCCCAAAAATAAAAAACTCTAGAAAAAAGTATAATTAAGAAGTTATGAATCCCACAAATTCTAATTCAAATGAATGAGAATCTAAATTGATATGACAAAAATGATAATAAAAAGGGAACTAATGCTAAAAGATGAAATGTGTAAGATTTTGTGTGTACAAAGAAGTGAGGATAAGTAAAATAATGAAATATGAAAGTTGAAATGTGTTATTTGTATAAATTGCAATGTCATTTAAAGAAGGATATCTTGAGAATCTTTGTAAAGAGCAAACAAAACAAAACAAAACAAGCAAAATCTCACGTAATCTTAGAGCTAAAAAGAAGGCTACTAATTAACTAGGGTAATTAATGATTCTCCACATATAGAAACCAAGGCTCTGGTCTTGCTGAGTTCAAGTGTGTCCCAGTAAAGAGATAGATGGAGATACTCACTAAAACAGTAGACTACAACAAGGACAGCTGTCAAAATACAGTTCAGTCAGAGCAAAATGATCACATCACTGTGGCAATACCTTTAAAATGAAAAAACAGAAGAACAACTTTGTACTAATATGCCAGAGATGGCAAACATGTTGCATTATAATTTTAGAAAAACTAATTTTCTGAGGACATTTCCATATCACATATGTAAGAAAAATTTAAAAACAATATTTTCATACTTCAGAAATATTTTTCTCTTGCTCTGTTACACTGAGATTAATTGTATGTCACAGAAATCAAACATTACAAAATCTCTTACATATGTTCTATATAATAAAGGGCTATAAATACGATATAATTTACTTAATAAATTCTTGAATAATTTCTATTATGAAGTAATTTTGTCTCTTGAAGCTTCCCTTGGAAAGTGACAAAAAGGAATTGATTTTTTAAGTCATCATTTGAAAGACTAATATTTCATTTTAAAATTACAAGAAGCAATGATGTTCTTAGTTTTTAGATTCCAAAAAGGTTGCATAAATTTGCATCATATTATTACCAACAAGTTTCAAAAAGGGAAATGAAATAAGTGTATAAATACTAAAATATCTTTACCAAAATCAAATAAATATTTCTTATCTTCACAATTGTTTTATTGAGAATGCTTGTTCTGTCATTTCCTATGTTTTATTAAAAATAATAATTATATAAGTAATATATATCTTTCAGTTTTCACCTACTTTTAATATAGTTCGTATATATTATCTTGCAAATATACATTTGAAATATATTTCTTAGATTAAAATGTATTTGACTTTGATTATATAACAGAGTACTCTATTTAAAACAAATGAAGCTGGGCACAGTGGTACACACCTGTAATCCCAATACTTGAAAGGCTGAGATCCAAGGTTGAAGGAAAGCCCCATAGTTACTTAGTGAGAACCTGATTCAAAATAAGAGAAAGGAGGATTGCATTGGTTCAAAGCCAGCCTTGCTGTCTTAAGAGACCCTGTTTCCAAATAAAAAAATATAAAAATAATTCTGGGAGTGTAGCCCGGAGGTAGAAGGGTTTCCAGGAACCCCAGTATCACCAAAAAAAAAAAAAAAAAAAAAAAGAAAGAAAGAAAGAAAGAAAGAAAGAAAAGAAAAGAAAAGAAAAGAAAAGAGCTGGAGCACAGCTTAGTGATAGAACACCCATGTGCTTAATCTCCAGTACAAAAGGAAAAAAAAAAAATATATATATATATATATATATATATATATATAATAAAATAAAACCTATTTTTCTGGTTCCTATAAAGCTGGAAACAAAAGCTTAAATATTATTATTTGAAAATAGTCCAAAATATATTTCACACTTAAGAACTCCCAGTTTTCATAAACTTTTATGCTGGATATGCTACCCTAAAATATGCCACATTGACACTTCAGAAAACAGCAGAAGAAAGGCCATTCTTTGTTCCCTAAAATGTCCTCCTTGAAGCATCTTCCAAGACACTCATTTAAGAGATGCCCTCTCTCTACCTAGAAAAAAATAAGTATCTTTGTTTTCAGTGACACAGGAGCATAGAGAAGGTTCTGAACACGTAGATTTTGCTATATTTTCCTCAGTTTATTATCTTTAGACCATAAACTTTTGTCCTCCAATCATATTTCCATATAATTTTCAATTATTAATGAAACCAAAGCAGACAAATTTATCTATTTCTCTGGATTTTCATTTTTAAAGTCTTCAAAGTCACATATATTTATATTAAATTACATTTTCTTTTTTTCTTATTATCTTGTTTGCTACAGGAGCTTATTTATAAATGAGGAAAGACAAATTTTTTTAATTTATAATTTTAGGTAAGTGACCCAGCATAGAGGCGTCCATATATACATATAAACATGTATATATACATATGGACATATATACATATATATGTGTTTAGAAATAATCACTTTTCTATCTATATATCTTTGATTATTGATTATTTAAAAAATAAAATAAAATAAATGAGTGAGGTAAAGAAGTGAAAAGAAAAAACAGAAGAGGAAAAGAAGTGGAAGAATATAAAATAAGAAGGAAGCAAGAGAAGGGAAAAGGAGAGGGAGAAAAAGAAAAGAGATCACTCATTTTGTAAGTAAGTCAAAAAATCTGAATTCTTTTCTCAGTTAGTAGCTAAAGTTTAGTCATTTTCTCAAATATACTGAGGAACTGAAAGGAATGATTCCTTTCTGCCCTTATTCTGTGCTTAGAGTTAAAAACATGTATCTTCTAAAATGGGAGAGAAAAGCAGGGTTTATAAGAAGAAAATATAGATTTTCTCTTCTACATAAACTTCTATTTCTAGATTAATTCTTTCTTTTTATTTCTTTCTTTTTCTTTTCTTTCTTGTGTGTGTGTGTGTGTGTGTGTGTGTGTGTGTGTGTGTGTGTGTGTTACTAGGAATGGAACCCAGGGACATTCTACCTCTGAGCTACACTCTCAGCCCTACTTTTTATTCTTTATTTTGAAACATGGTCTCACTAAATTGCACAGTGCCTTATTAAGTAGCTGAGGCTCACTGTGAACCTGTGATCCTCCTGTATCAGCCTCCCAAATGCTGGGATTACAAGAGTGTGCCACCACGCCTGGCTAATTAAATACTTCCTTTGCACATATTGGGCACTGTCTTCTTTCTTTCTGTTCTTAACACATACATACCTCCTTTGTGTCCTGATCATGGCTGGCTATTAAGGAATCCTACTATGAATTTATATGTTAAGCACCTAATTGCCCAGACTATTTACTTCTTTTTTAGACAAAGAAATATATATGATTTTAAAAATAAGTGTATATAAAATGTCAGATTTAAGAATCTGGTAAATTTAGCATATTATTAAATTGACCCTCACCCACTTTGCCTCCTGATTGTGGTACTGTGTCTGCTTTAACAAAATATTCTGTTTTTCTGTGTTAAATCTGTGTTAACTGTTGAGTCATTTTACTTTCTAAAAGCCTGCAAAACCAATAAGTCTTCATATCCAGTTCCCCCAATTTCCAAAAAAAAAAAAAAAAGCATTTTCTGTGATTGGTTAGTTTAAAATTACTCCTCGAATTCTTGTTTCTGTACCTTACTTATACTATATGCAGGGGACTGTGAACTGATGCAATTTGCTGTCTCCTTTTCTGTCTAGCTCGGAGGATGGCAGCAGCAGCATGGATAATTAGTCTCTCGTGTAAGCCATTTGAAAGTTTCGATCCCTTTGTTCCATGATTGTGGTGTAACATTTGAAGGCCCTAGTGAGATTAAACCCACTTAGACCTTGGACAGTGACATAGAGCAGGAGAGCTAGACAGACTCTCCTCCCAGAGGCAGCCGTTGAAAGATTTCTCCCGGGGTTGGTGGTGAGTTCTTCGTGTCCTCCCCCCATTCAGCTCCCAAACGTTGGCAGAGGCATCTGGTACCCTATGGAGGAATTTATTCCATGAGTTGACTCCTCTGAAAATCAAGGTTGATTAGACACAATTGCTAACCTTTGTCTCCAGAGGCTCAGGTGATGTCTCCAGCCTCCTGGCTTCTGTTCTGGTTCTCGGTTTCTGGTTTCTGTTAGCTGTTCATCTGTCATGTTTGCTTATTTATTTGTTTGTTTATTTGTTTGTTTTGGTTTGTCCTGTTACATCAGTTTTTATGTTAATTCTATCAGCCTTTGTTTCTACTTTTGTGTGTGGCCATTGTCAGAGTGTCACTTCCTTGTTCTCTGGTATTCACACTTTTGAATTCTCACATACCCCCACCCTATTTTGGGATGGGAAAGTAAACAGGAAGATTCTGCCAGACAAAACATATAAGGGGCTGGTTACCCCAGTGCTTTGAATAGGCCTTGCCCAGTCAAGATGAGGCTTATCTGAGACACAGTGGAAGAAAACAGCCTTGGCAGAAGACCCAAGGAAGCTACTTCCTAAAACAGTACACACCCTGACCCTGAACATAAGAATCCCCTTCAGAGTGTTGGGGGAGGAACTTTGTCTCTCTGGACTTTGGAGGCTGAATGCTGACTTGGCTTGTGCAAGCAAGTAGCTTTTCAGCAATTTCTCCTTGCAGGTCCTTGAACAAAGGCCCTCCTAAGACCATAAAGCACTAAGGTCTTCCTAGATAAGAGAACAAACCAATTTCTCTTGTTTTGTGCCTGGGTCCTTTTTGTTCCAACCCTTGGATGTTAAGCCTTTATATTTTGTTGACTGTCCTTTTCTCTATTGGGTTAAGTGCTGACAACCCACAAAATTGGAAACCAGCCAAACAGCTTCTGTTTTGTTGACTATATTCTCATCTCTTCCCTTTTTTGCCATCTTCTGCTATCCTTTTTAGGATCTCCTTGAATTTGGGATTGACAAGCCTGTGAAAACTGCATTGAAGATGGGCCAAACAGTGTCCTCCCCAGCCCCTTTAATAGCCTTGTTATCCCATTTCTCTGAATTCCAAACTCTAGCCTGCTGAAATGAATACATGGTGTTGAAGGGACAACTACAGACTCTGTGTAAGCGCGAGTGGCCCTCCTTTGACACAGAATGGCCAGCAGTTGGCTCCTTTTTCTTGTATCACCTTTGTCCAATATGACAGGTAATCTTTTCTAAGCCTGGCCACCCTGATCAAATACTTAGATCAGAGCTTGGATAGACCTTGTCATAGACCCCTATCTTAGGTCAAAAAGTTAGCCCACCCCTCTATTCTGTTAACACATCCCCCAAAGGCAGAAGAGAAGATGATAAAGGAAACTGATAAGAAACCAGCTGTCTTCCAAGGAAAATGTTCCAACCCACTGGACTCCCCCACCCCGCCCTTAGCCACCTTCTTTATCCTCCTGCCCCTATTCTCTCAGCTCTTCCTCCTCCATATGATTGGGGAGGGTGGTACCATAGGATTATGGCAATTTAGACTATAATTCAGATCCAGGTAAGAAGCAGTAGCCAAATACCACCAAGCTCTGCTCAGCAGGGTGTAAGCTGCAGCCTAGAAACCAACCAACATGGCCAAAGTAAATGAGGGTATGGGTATGGGAGAAACTTCATCTACTTTTTTAGAAAGACTGATAGAAGCCTATCAGACCTACAGCTCCTTAGACCCAGAAGCTCAGGAAAATAGATGAATACTTAACATTGCATTTCTCTCACTATCAGCCCCAGATCTTAGAAAAAGTACTTCAGAAGTTAGAAGGGTTTGAAAAAAAATTCATATCTGAATTGGTAGAAATGGCTCAAAAGGTATTTCAAAACAGGGACAATAAATAAGAAGACCAGAAGTGGGATAAAAAGATAAATTGAATTGTTATCATGGCAGTGACAATCATTATACCAGGACCCCACACCAAAACATGGAAGGTCTGCGGTGGCAGGCCTCTTCTAGATAAAAACCAGTGTGCCTATTGCAAAGGGATGGAACATTGAAAAAACGAGTGTCCCAAGAAAAAAGAGAAATCCCTCATTTTAAATTTAAGGAAATGACAGTGTTGAGGCTCAGAGACCCTGCATGAGTCTCTGGTGACATTAAAAGTATGAGGGGGCTGGCGTGGTGGCACACACTTGTAATCCTCGCGCTTGGGAGGTGGGGACAGGAGGATTGCACAGGTTCAAAGCCAGCTGCGCCGGCTTAAGAAACCCCATTTCCAAATTTTAAAAAGGTATAAAAATAGGTCTGGGAGTGTAGCCTGGAGGTAGAAGGGTTTCCAGGAACCCCAGTAACACAATAAAAAAAAAGTATGAGGGGAACCCAAATGATTCCTGGTTAACAAAGAGGCTACCTTCTCAGTGGTCAAGGCTCCCAAAAGCCCTCTGTCAAAAGAAAAGCTCCAGATCCAGGGAGCAACAGGAAAAGTTAACTTTTGCTCATGGACTACCTCCAAGACTTCTTACATGGGGAAAAAAAGACTATGACTCACTAATTTCTGGTTATGTCAGACTACCTCTATCCCCTCTTACAAAAAGATTTACTCCAAAAGCTACAGGCTACCATCACATTCCAAGAAGAACAAGCTCCAGTGACAATGCCAGGGAAACCCCCAATTAGACTCCTGATCACTCACCCCATAGGGGAAAAATAACTTTTGATGACAGAGACTATGGGTATTCTTAGTATTCCCTCTCTGGACTTCCTGGAGCATTACAAGGATACTAATGCCAGGAGTATGGCTGAAGACAGACTCCCCTGGTCTGGCAAACATTGCCCACCTATCCATCTCCTTAGCTCAGCAGTGACTGTAAGCATCAGGCAGTATCCATTCAGTATACAGGCATGCCAGGGAACTGCTTACCACATTCAGCAACTCAAGGATGAAGGAATACTAGTTCCCTGCCCATCTCTGTGGAACATCCCATCTTTTTGCTATCTGTCAAAAGGGCTGAGAGAACAGTTAGGCCTTTTGGGCTGAAACTCAATATCCCAACTTTTGCAATTCTATCAAAAGATTTAGAGTTCCTCATTTGCATTCCTCCAGGGTCCTAGTGGCCAGCAAATAATTACCTACATATTAGAGTAATGTGAGGTTGTTATGGGTGATCTTAAAAGCACCCAACTCCTGGCTTAGGGCCTCATTAAATAAGGTGGGGGAGGGAACTATCAACCTGTGCAAGACCTCCAAGAGGGAAATAAACATGTGAAAACCATGTACTCAAACATTCAAAATCCTTATACTTTGCTTAATTGTCTCCCCGCAGACAAAAATTTCTACTGAGTGTTGAACCTCAAGAATGTCTTCTTCAGCTTACCCATTGCTCCAGTGAGTCAATCTATCTTTGCCTTTGCATGGACAAACCTGGAGGATGGGACTACAGGTCAGTTGACATGGACAAGACTTCCTTAGGGGTCGAAATCTCCCCCACCCTATTTAATGAGGCCCCAAGCCAGGAGTTGGGTGCTTTTAAGATCACCCATAACAACCTCACATTACTCTAATATGTAGATAATTATTTGCTGGCCACTAGGACCCTGGAGGAATACAAAAGAGGAACTCTAAATCTTTTGATAGAATTGTAAAAGTTGGGATATTGAGTTTCAGCCCAAAGGGCCTAACTGTTCTCTCAGTGGGTCACATATCTTGGCTGTGAACTTTCCAGGGCTAATGAACTCTCCCAAAGAGTATGGTCGAATAGAGGCCATGCTCCAAATTCCCCAGCCCACAAACAAGCAACAAGTCAGAGCATTTTTCAAGGCAGCTGGCTATTGTAGATTATTAATTTAGGAATTTGCAGAAATTGCAAAGCCCCTTTACTCAGCCATAGCAGAGGGAGACCCTCCCCTGATATGGGGGCATCAGAACAATAAGACTTAAATGCCCTAAAATAGGCCCTGATATCAGCCTTAGCCTTGGCTGTACCTGACCTTCAAAATGATACATGGCAAAAAAAAAAAAAAAAAATATGGAGTGGCAAAGGGAGTGCTTACTCAAATACTTGGCCCATAGAAGGGCTGTAACATACCTCACTGAAAGACTAGATACTGTAGCATCTGGATGCCCGACTTGCCTGTGGGCAATTGCAGCCACCAACTCTCTAGTAAAAGAAGCAGATAAGCTTGTTCTGGGACAGAACCTTGTCACACATGCTCCCCACTTCACCACTAGAAAAACCCACGACCATATTCCCATAATAATTCCTCTACTGGAGCTCCCGCCAAGTCCTCACTACAGTGATGAGGAAATAGCTCAACTAAGGGAACATACAACTCTCCTCTCTGGGTGGAAGATGCTCTGGAACCATCGAGTTGAGATTCCTACTCCCTTGGGAAGAGAGCTAGTTCGGAAAACTCATCTCAACACTCATCCAGAAGAAACCAAGCTGTACCACCTGATTAACAAAGTGTACCATGTCCAATCCTTGGCTAAATTCACTCAGTGAGCTGCAAGCAGCTGTCCACCTACCAACAGATAAACTCAAGGAGACAACAAGCATGGAAAGGAGAGACTGAGGTACTTCCCTGTGGATTTTTGGGTCACAGACTTTACTGCAGTAAAATCTGGAAACCACAGGTTCCACTACCTCCTAGTTCCGGTGTATACTTTCTCAGATTGTGGCATTCCCAAAAAAGGAAGAGACAGCTAAGATAGTAGCCTAAAAGCTTCTGAAAGACATTTTCTCCAGATTCAGCCTTCCCTAACAGCAGTGGGATCTGATTATGACCCGGCCTTCATGGCTAATATTATAAAAGATGTGTCTAGATATTTAACAATATTATGAAAAGTACCCTGTATTTATAGGCCTTAGAGCTCATGACAAGTAAAGAGAATGAATATAATATTAAAGGAAATTCTCACAAAATACATAACAGAGCTAGGGGATGACTGAGTGACCCTCCTACCAATTGCCCTTCTGTGAGTTAGTTGTATCCCATATATGCAGGGATTCATTCTATGCAGGGATTCAAAATATTATATGCATTCATACAATATTCCTTTGTTACCTCAGCTAGCTGATTATGAACTTGTTAAACTCTCAAATTATAACCTTCTGCATTCCCTCCAACCCTTGCAGACCATCCTAACAGCATCCCACCAAGCATTGTCCATGGCACAGCACAACTAAATCTGGCCTGGAAGACAAAAGGAGTAACAGTATGTACCCAGACAGGTGGTTTGGATCAAATGGTTCTGGTCGACCCCCATTGAACCCCACTGGACAGGTCCCTTTTAAGTCATACTCAGTACTTCTAATGCTCCACAGTCTAGCCATTTGCCAATCTTTATCACAGGAAGAATAGTCAATAGAAAACCTCAGCTTCTCAAAGGTTTGAGAAGAATTAACAACAGCAGTGGGGAATGTGGTACTGTGCCTAATTTAACAAAATCTTTTGTTTTTCTTCATAAAATCTGTGAGTCATTCCTTTGTTGAGTCATTCCTTTGTTCTGAAAGCCTATGAAACCAAAAAACCCCACAAAATCAAAAAGCCCATATATTCAGTTCCCTCTGCTTTCAAAAAAGAAAGCATTTTCTGTGATTGGTCAATTTACAAGTACTCTGCGAATTCTTGTTCCTGTAACTAGGTTATGCTATATGGTGTGGGGGGACTGTGAGCTGATACAATTTGTTGTTGTTTTCTGCCTAGTAGGGAATATGGCAGCCGCCATGCTGCTAATTAAAGTTTCTTGCCTTAACTGTTTGGAGGTCTCAATCCCTTTGTTTTGTGCTCGTGGTATAACATAATAAGGCTAGTTATATTAGATTTATATTATAAAACAATATAGACAACTGATAAAATATAGTATCAAAGAATAAAATAGTTCTATATGTAAATCACAGTATAAACTAAAATAACAAATTAATCATATTTGGTGTTCATCATATTAAATGTTTAATAGTTATTTTGTATACTTTCATTGGTACATTGTAATCATACACCATAGTGAGGTTAAAAATAATATAACATACAGATATTCATTATTTGGAGTGTTTACCTTTATTTAAACACATTATTTGGAGTTTTTTCCACTCCTCCCCCTTCCCATGTTAGTGAAATTGGTAGTAAGGTTATCATGGGAAAGCATGAAAATTCTGTGGAGAGTCCTGACAAGTTCTCAGATTTGCGGATAAAGACTTACCTCAGGACCCTCCAGGTCCTTGGCTTCTGTGGTTAAAAGAACGTTAGCAAATGCCAGTCAGAGACAAAGACAGACATTTTACTTAAGAAAAGTGGAAATATAAATCGAAGGGAGAATGTGGGCCACCTTAATAGCATGAGAGGCCCCTGGAATCTTCAAAATTCTTTTCTTATAATTCTTTAATTTCTTTTCTGTAGAGAGGGGTGGTTGGGACACATCGCAAAAATGAGATGGACTGTCTCCTTTCTTTGAGTTTTCAGGCTCTTGACATTTCATTGGTAGATGTTGAGCTTGACAAAATGTAAGATATCCATGGAGAAATTGTTATCCCAGAAAGTTGAGGCAAGAAGATGGGGTACAGGGCTTGGCAAATATAAGACTTCCTTCTTAGAATTTTTTGTCAAGCATTTTAGGAATTTTAGGTTTGAAGCTAAGGCCATTATAATTAAAAAGATAAGGCCAGTCCTACTGAGAACCCAAGTAAAGGAAAGGCCAGATGGGCTATGATTATCAAAAGTGTATAGGCAAGGTCTAGTTAAGATCTTTGCCTAAGAAAGAAAAGGCTTTGTAAGGTGAAACCAAGAATTCAGATTAACTAGATATTTTTTCTTTTCTTCTCATTTTGTCTCCTTTCTACTTAATATTTTATTTCTTCTTTTCTACCTTAATACCTTCATATATGAACACAGCATTTCTTGAACTGTTTTCTTTATCAAACCTCCTCACCACCCACCTCCATCACCCAATGTTCTTGTTAAAGAAAAAAAATTCATAGGGTTCTTGGCTTACTTGGCAGAAGAAAAAAATATCAGCACATGCAGGTCCAAGAAAAAGACAGAGGTTTATTTAGAAAAGTGAGAAATACCAGTTTGAGGAAAAACACAGGAAATCTCTAGAGGTCTGAGCTTGAGCTTAAGAGAATCTTTGTGGCTTTTACAATTCTTTTATAGACTCCCCATTGTGGTGAATAGTAGAGACCCACAACAGGAGTGGAGGTCTGGACTTTCTCTTAATTTTTAGATTTCCAGCATGTATGGGTGATAGCTGGGTGTTGTTTGACTATGTCCTTCCTTATGGATCCTGTTTTCTGAGCACCTCAGAAATATGAGGTGGGGAAAGGGGCCATTGCAATTAAGGTTGTGGGTTCATTGAAGCTTCTCCTAAAACAGAGCACTCTTGTAAAATGGAGTTCAAGATTATAATTTTTCTATATTTTAAAACTGTTTTTACTTTTCTTTCGAATTCATCTCTTTTCTATCTAATATTTTATTTCTTCTAGGCTACCTCACTTTTCTGATCTCTCCTTGTTTATCTTAAGTTTTTTATGTCTTTCACATATGAGAGGAAACATAATCTTGACCTTCTGAGAATAGCTGATATAATAATATAATAATTCAATATAATATTCTCTATTTCTATTCATTTTCCTGCAAATGTCATAATTTTGTTATTTTTATATCTGAGTCAGGCTCTATTTAGTGTATATTCCACATTTTCTCTCTCAATTTATCTGTTGGTTTACAGAATAATATGACTATTATGAATTTTACTGTTATAAACATGTGTATGCATATAACACTATAGTATGCTGACTTTAATTCTTTTGGAAAGATACCAGATAGTGGTATAGCTCAGTAAATTATAGGCTTTTGAAGAACATATATATCGATCTCCATAGTGGTTTTATTAATTTACAATTCTACCAACAATATATATAATTCTTATTTCCCCATGACCTCACTAGCACTTATTATTGTTTGTGTTCTTAATGACTGCCATTATATTTCACTGTAGTTTTGCTTTGCATTTCCCTGATTGCTAATTATGTTAAACTGTTTCTCATATATTCATGACTAGTATGCTCTTTTAAGAAGTATCCAATTTAATTGACCACTTTTTGTTTTTTTATGTTATTTTTGTTGTTGTTGTTGTTTTGGCAGTACTAGGGTTGGAACTTGGGGGCATTCTACCTATGAGCTATACACCAGCACTATTTTTAATTCTTTATTTTGAAACAGGGTCTCACTAAGTTGCAAAGGGCCTCACTAAATAGCTGAGGCTGTCCTCACACAGTGATCCTCTTGTCTCAGCTTCCCAAATGCTGGGATTACAATCATGCGCCACCACGCCTGGCTTATATTAATTTTTATTAGTGCATTTTAATCATACATCTTGATGAAGTTTAGGTTGATATAAGCATACATGAACACAGCACTCATTGAGACCTACCCCAGATCTCACCTCACTACCTTCTCTCCCACCTTCCCATGCTTAGTACAGTCATTGATTTAAATCAGTTTATATATATGCATCATGTCCATTGAGGTGTTTCTCTCTTCATGTCTTCAAGCATTAATGCTGACTATTGCCATATTTTCATGTTGGATTTTTTGTTTTACCAATAAAAATGATCAGCTTTGTCACTTCTGATAAGTTTAGGCTTGAAGTCTGTTTTGTCTGACAGGAGAGTTGCTACCCATACTCATGCCCAGCTCAGAGTGCAAAATGTATTTGGTTCTCTCCAAGAGTTCACAAAGTCTTAATAGTTTCAGCATTACTTAATAGACCCCAAATGCAAAGTCCCCTTTGAGACTAAAAGTGAACTCCTTTGTGAGCTCCTGTAAAAGACAATGAGATCCAAGTAAAAATCAAGTTACACAGATGCAACATACAATGGCAAAGTATGAATGTTTGCATTCCCAAGGGGAGAAATAGAGCCATCGAAATAAGAGAAGGGACCAAAACGTCAACAAAATCTGGTAGGGGAAGCATTTTATTTTGAGGTTCTACTTCTAGTATCCAAGGCACAGACTAGTGAGAAGTAATCTCCAAGGTGCCTTACCAGCCCAACCCCTGAAACGTGGCCTGTCTGTATCTATGGCTCCCAGCTAGCAGCCTTTCCTCTCTTTATTCCAGGTTTCTAGCATTTCTAAGTCTTGGGTTTTCTTGTAACTTTAGCTTCACTCTTACAGCTTCACAAAGCACCCCATTTGAGCTTGCTTGCAGAGATTCCAACACTGTCACATGTTGCCTAGTTTCTTAGGCTTTCCTTTGAAATTTAGGGGCGAATTTCTTTGGACCCCTTTTTTTAGCAAAGTCCAATGGAACAGAATGAAAAATACAGAAACAAATCTACACACTTTTAGCCAATTGATTTTTGAAAAAGTTTCCAGATACATAATTTGGGGAAAAATAAATAAATAAACTTATAACTGCCAGGCATGGTGGTGCACAGAGACAGGAGGATCGCAGGGTTCCAAGCCAGCCTTGCTGGCTTAAGAGATCCTATTTCCAAATAAAAATATTAAAAAAAATAGGTGTCTGGGAATGTAGCCTGGAGGTAGAAGGGTTTCCAGGAACCCCAGTACCACAAAAAATAAATAAGCAAATAAATTTACAAAAATTTATAAAATAAATGGTGTTGAGAAAACTGATTACATAGTTATAGAAAAGTAGAACTAAATCCTTACCTCTCACCCTGCACAGGAATCAACCCAAGATTGATTAAAGACCTGGAAGTTGGACCAGAGACTGTGAAGCTACTAGAGGATGGAATAGAACCAAGATATAGGCACAGGTAGAAACTTCACCGACAAGACCCCCAAAGCTCAGAAAATTAAAACAAGAATTAGTAAGTGTAATAGCATTAAACTAAAAATTTTGTACACATCAAAAGTAACCATCAAGAGTCTATAGAGAAAACCTACAGAATGGGAGAATATCTATGCCAGCTACCCTTCTGATATATGACTGGTGAGTAGAATATACAAAGAACTTAAGTTTCTTTGTTTTATTTCTTTGTTCTGTTTGTTTTATTTCTTTGTTCTCTTTCTCTCACTCTGGATTTCCTATGTTCAGTCTCTCTCCTGTTAATGATATCCTGTTCTGGAGGTAAATATTTACCTCCAGGCATATCTTAAAAATGAATAGTCTCAGCCGTATAGATATTCACAACTTTCCATTTAGTATTTATTACCTTACAATTCCATCTCTGTGATCTGTGTCCCGCATCACCCTTCTATTTTCTACCTGCTCATTGCCAGCATGGTGTTGCAGCTACTCCAGGACTGTCTCCTCACTGCAATGGTGGTATTGGTAGGTCTCTGGTGTTTAAGACTGGAGACCTGCCTGTCACACCCTAATAGGAAGTATACTCTAATATGTAGGCCAGTGCAATTTGTATCCTGTGCAATTTCTAAACTATATGTGGGGTGTTGAGCAACTCCAAATCTTCACTGGGATTTGCCTGTCCTTAATGTTTGGAAGTTCATCTTGGTGGTTCACCTCTCTGGCCCAACTTCAGCAGTAGGGGGTCAAAAGAGTCACAATGGTGAAGGGTGGGTGAAAAGGAAGCGGACAGAATGAGGGATGCAAGAATAAAGTAAAGGAGAAAACAAAGTAAATTTTATTAAAAGTTTAAGGAAAAATAATAAAAAAAAAAGATCCTGAAAATAAGGAAAATCTAGTAAACAGTAAAGACTATATAAATATAGTAGACTATGTAAATATAGAATGGAAAAAGAGCAGTGCACTGGGAATAAAACAAACAAAATAAAATACAGTCATTGACACACACACACACACACACACACACACACACACGAGTAAAGGAGAATAAAAATAAAAGATAGAGAAACCTTATTTAAGAGAGTAAGTAAAATTTTCTTGTTGGAGAAGAACTGAATCTTGCTGAGACTTTGGATAATCTCTTGCTGGGTTTTTCTTTCTTCTTGGATTGAGACTTGCTTGGAAGTGATGAGAATGCTTCTCCAGAGCACTGGCTCAAGCTGCTCCCCTGCCTGATGGGTTTCCTACTTTTTAATGAGGTAGCATGAGTAGAGAAACAGGAAGGGGTTGCACCTGACTGCTGCCTGTTGAGAGGAGGCTCTTCTAGGCTGGGAGCTGGGGGTGTAGCTCATTGGCGGGGTTCTCTGTGTTCACTAGGATCTTAAACTCAGTCCCTAGTACTACAAAAAAGTAGTAAAAAAAAAAAAGGAAAAAAGGGGGGAGGAATGAGAAAGATACAAAAGAAAAAAAAAAGAGAAAAAGAAACTACAAACACACACAGCAGCAACAGCAGCAAACAAAGAAAAACAGAATAAATAATAAAAGCTCCAAACAACAAAATAAAACTCACAGTTGGCCTCTGCAGCCCTCTTGGGTCTGTGCAGATGTTTTCAGCCATTTAAGGCCCACTTATTACTGTAGGTTCCCAGGCACATTCTAGGTATTCATGCTTGATAAGAAACACCTGCCATCTGGCGTGTAGTAAGTCTGGGAGATAGGGCAGGACAGACTGGTGGGTTTGGTTGCCTTTGCTTCTCCAGTGCCACCATGAGGCTGTGCAATTCTGTCTGGTGTCCTCACGGGATGTGAAGTAAGTCTCAGGTTTCTGGATGTAATATTTTGGGGAGATTTTCCAGAGTTTCCACTGTTTGAGGGTGCAGGCTATTGTTCTACTGTCTCCACGTGCTCAAGGATTTGTTACTTCTTTTTCCCTTTTTCGGCTTTGGGGTTTAAAAGCATCTTTGTAAATATTCTTGAGTTTCTCTGTCATTAGTTCCCACCTCCAATAGAGATAATCTGGAATGCGGGATGTTAACTCAATTCTGAATTTTCAAGATGAGCAAAGCAAGCTCTCCTTAGAATTTTACTCTGTACTCATCTTCCTCTGCCTCCCTCTGTGCAAATATTTAAAGCTCTTTATGTATTCTAGATATTACTCCTCTATCAAGAAGAGTAGCTGGTGATGATTTTCTTCCATCCTGTAGGCTCTCTCTTCAGACTCTTGATTGTTACCTCTATTGAACAGAATCTTTTTAATCTGATGTCATCCATAAAATTTTTGCATCTATTTTTTAAAAGTGTTAAACTGTAGCTTTTTTCCCCTCAAGATATCTTTGTCCAGTTTTGTTATCAAGAAGTTACTGAAATGTAAGAATGACCTTTAGACTATTCCATCTCTTTTTACTTATGGAATATTTTAAAAGTAATGAGATAGCTATTTTTTTTAAGTGTCATGAAATTCAGCTGGAAATACATCAATCTCATCCTGGAATTTCTTTGTTGAAAAGTTATTTATTGGAGCTTCTTTATATTTGCATGTTATTTCTCTTTTTGGATTTTCTATAACTTCTTGGCTCAAATTAGGTAATTTATTTGTGTCTAGATTTTGTTGTTGTTTTGTTTTGTTTTCTTGTATTCTAGATTTTTCCAGTATATTGGAATATGCTTTTGTTTTGTTCTATTATAGATTTTCTAGTATACTGGAGTATAAGTTTTTAAAATAGGTTTAATTTGAGTCAATTCTCTTTCTCTTGGTAAGCTTGGCTAAGGATTTATTAATCTTATTTATCTTTTTAAAAAGCCAATATTTTGTTTCATTATTTTTTGCATTTTTCTTTATTTTATTAATTTATGCTCTGATTTTAATTATTTCCTGCTATCTACAGGCTTTTGGGTTGTTTTCTATTTTTATACAGACTTGAGATGCAATATTAGTTGTTTATTTGAACTCTTGCTTTATTTTTTATTTTTTAATGTGAGAAATAAATGCTGTAAAGTTTTCTTTTAAAACCTCTGTAAATGTTTTTATAGATTTTGGTAAGTTGTTTTCATTATCATTTGACTATAAGATTTTTATAAATTCTATCCTTATTTCTTCTATAATGTTCAACATATAGTGTTCAATAGATTTTGTTTTTAGAATTTAAAATTTATTTAAAACTGTGGACAAGAATTTCAGTTTTTTCTTTAATTTTTTGGAACTAGAGATAGGTATATATGCTTTAATATTATATGAAATTATTAATTTTAATCAGAAGTTAATTTTTCTTGAAGTTATAGATTGAGTACTGGGATTAGCTATTCTATGAAGGTTTTATCAAATTCACTCAGAAAACCATCTGGTCCTGAGTTTTTGTTTGATGGTAGGCTTCTTATTGCTGCTTCAGTTTCTTGATTGCTATTGTTTGGTTTAAAATTTTATATCTTCTGACCCAATTTAGAAGTCATACATATCTAGAAATTTGTCAGTTATTTCTAAATTTTTCATTTTGTTGGAGTATAGTTTTTCAAAGTAGTTTCTGATATGTTCTGGGTTTCCCTGCTGTCAGTGGCAATATTTCATTTTTTATCTTTTATTTTAGTAATTTGGATTAATTTTTTTTCTTTCTTTTGGTTAAATAGACTAATGATTTATCTATCTTGTTTATTTTTTCAAGAAACCAGCTTAGATTTTGTTGGTTTTTTGTACTGTATTTTTATTCTCTACTTCCTCAATTTTCTCTCTGATTTTCATATTTTCTGTCTTCTCTGGCTTTTGGATTAAACTATTTTTGTTTTTTAAGGGGTTTGAGGTATGTTATTAGGTTGTTTATTTAATAATTTCCTTTTCTTATTATGTGAGCACTCAGTGCTATGAATTTTCTTCTTTATACTGCCTTTAAATTATCTCAGATATTTTGCTATGTTATCTCTATTTTTGTTTCTAATTTTTTTATTTTCCCCTTATTTCTTCAATGATCCAGTCCTCATTCAGCAGTATGGTATTCAGTCTTTATGGATTTACATAATTTCTCTAGGTCTTTTATTACTGATTTCTAATATAATTCTATTATGGTCTGAAAAGATGCAGAGAATTATGTCACATATTTTAAATTTGCTAATGCTTACATTGTAGCCCAAGATATGGTCTATTTTGAAGAAGGTTCCATGAGCAGCTGAAAAGAATATGTATTCAGCTGTAGTTGAATGACATAGTCTATATATGTCTTATAAGTCCATTTGGTTTATGGTATTCTTCTGGTTTGAGGCATTTTTTCTGATCTTTTCTCTGGATGATCAATCTAGTGATGTGAGGGAAGTATTTAAGTATTTAACTCTCCAGTATTATTGTATTTGGAGCTATTTGAGACTTAATGACACAAAGAATTTGTTTCATAAAAGTGATGGCATACCTGTTCAAAGCATTAGTGTTAACTATCATCATATCATCTTGTTGGATTGTTTCTTTTACCAGTAAAAAGAAATGACCTGCTTTGTCTCTTCTGATAATTTTAGGCTTGAAGTCTATTTTGTCTGGTATGAGAGTTGCTACTCTGCTTGTCTTTGAATTTCATTAGCGAGGATTACGTTATTTTAGCCCTTCACCTTTAGTTTGTAAATATCTTTATCTGTAAGATACAGTTTTTGCAGACAGCACATAAATGGATTTTGATCTTAATTATGCCAATTTATGTCATTTAATTTGAGAGTCGAGGTCATTGATATTTGGTGTAATTCTTAGGATTTTTTAAAAATTCCTAAAATTTTGAGTTGTAATTTCTGTTTGAGGTAGTGTTTAGAAGGAAGGCAAAGATACCCACTTCCATTACTTCTTTTCAGGATAGTACTTGAGACTCTAGTCAGAGCAATAGAGTAAGAGAAGAAAATAAAAGGAATACAAATAAAAAAAAGAAATGAAATTATAACTATTTGCAAATGATTTGATCTTATACCTAGAAAACCAAATAAACTCAACCAAAAGACTTTTAGAACTGATTAAAAATAAGTAAAACATCTAGATACAAAATAAATCTGAAAACCAGAAGCTTTTTATATATGCCAGACATAAATCCACTCAAAAAGAAAACTAGAAAACATCTCTACTCAGAATAACCTCAAAAACAATGAAATGCTTAGGAGTAAATAAAACAAAGGGGGTAAAAACCTCTACAATAAAAATTATAAAACACTAAGGAAAGAAATAACTTCTTCAGAAAAGATAAGCTTCAGAAAGATAGCTTCTTCAGCAAATAATGTTGGCAAACTGGTTACCCATATGCAGAAAAATGGAAATAAATTCCACTTTCTCACCTTGCATGAGTTATTTCAAGATGAATCAAAGACCTAGAAATAAGACCAAAGAATTTGCATTTATTTAAATAGGACATAGGACCAACATTCCAACTTTGGGATCTTGTTGAGTAAAAACTTGCTCAACAAGATCCCAAAGGCATAAGAAGTTAAAGCAAGGCTTAATGCATGGGCTTTTATCTAACGAAAAAGTTTCTTTGCTGCAGAGCAAACTATCAAGAACCCCAAGTGAGAGCTCACTGAATGGGAGAATATATTTTCCAGTTACTATTCTGACAGAGGACTAAAATTTAGAACATAAAATAACTCACAATACTCACCACCAAAAAATCAAATAATCCAACAAAAAATGGGCAAGTGAACACTTCACAAAAAAGAAATACAGCCGGGCTTCGTGGTGCACGCGTGTAATCCCCGCGCTTGGGAGGCGGAGACAGGAGGATCACAGTGGTTCGAAGCCAGCCTTGCTGGCTTAAGAGACCCTGTTTCCACATAAAAAGTAAAAAAAAAAAAAAAAAAAAAAAAATAGGTCTGGGTGTAGCCCGTGGGAGTGTATCCCAGAGGTAGAAGGGCTTCCAGGAACCCCAGTACCACCAAAAACAAACAAACAAACAAACAAACAAACAAACAAAAAAACGAATGGCCAATAAATGTATAAACAAATCAGGATCATTAGCAGTCAGAGAAATGCAAGTCAAGACTACCCTAAGATTTCAGCTAACCTCAATTACAATGGCATTCATTAAAAATACAAACAATAATAAGTGCTGGTGAGGATATGGAAAAGTAGAAACTCTTTGGTGGGATTACAAATTAGTGCAACCACTTTGCACTAACCACTTTGAAAAATAACATGGAAGTTCCTCAAAAGAATGTGAATGAATCTACCATATGACCCAGCTATACTACTCGGTGTCTACCCAAAAGAATTGAAACCATACTATCTAAGTAAGGCAAGTGTACTGTGTTTATAGCAGTACAATCTTGATTGCCAAACTATGTAACTGGCCAAGATGTCCAACAACAGATAAATGGATTACAGAATTATGGGATATATACACAATTCAATTCTACTTAGCCATAAAGAAGAACAAAATTATGTCATTTGCAGAAAAATGGATGGAATTAAGAAATATTATGCTAAGCGAGATTAGCCAGTCACAAAACGTGAAAGGTCAGATGTTCTCCCTCATGTGGAAGCTAAGGAGAAATTGGGACACAGAAGGTACCCCAGAAAAAAGAGAAGTCATTGAATTACTATAATAAAATAGCTGAGGCTACTGTCTTTACAAAGAAAAAATATTTATTTAGTTCAGAGTTTTTAAGATTCAGTTCTCTACATCATGAGGATAGCAAGGGCAGGAGATCATGCAAGAGAAAGCAAATGATTCCATCTGAGCCAGAGAGCAGGGAGGATGAAATTGCTGTTTTTATAATAATTTTCTTGCAATAACCCAAGCTGTTCCATATATTTTTTAAGGGTTAACACTTAAACTACTTCATAGCTCCAATGACCTAAGAACCTTCTGCTAGGTCCCATTTCCCAAAGGTTCCACAACCTCACAACAGTGTCAACCTGGGCACGGACACCTTAATCAAAATTAACCCTTGAGAAACAATCAGAACATACCAAAACCACAGCAATAACTTTTTTCTTTATTTCATTGAGAAAATACAACAAAGGGAAACTTTCTCACTTTTACCAATAATCTGGCACCCACCTAGATGCAACTGTATCATACATACTACATAACTTTTCCATTATGAGTGGACCATATTCCTACCTGAAAAGCAACAATTCCAATGGACTTAAAGACTTTACTCTTTCAGTTATAATCTTACTTCTCTATAACATAAAAATTTACTTCTCTATTGGATCAATTTCTAGAGCAAAGAAACATATTGCTGTTATTTTTCCAGCTGAGGAAATAAATATTCTCTTTAACACTCCTTGAGCTCTTTCAGTTCCCATCTTACTCCGAGTTCTCCCTTCCCATATATCTAGGCCCAACACCATGATTGTCTTTGATACATTTGTATGTTTACATCATGTCCATTGAGGTGTTACACTCTTTTAGCCTTCCTTCCTCCTCCTATCTCCCTCAGTTATGCCGCCTCCTTCACACAACTAAGGCTTCTTCTCTTTCATGTGGAGTATAGATATACTTAAAAATATTTAATGAAAGCCAGGTGTGGTGATGCATGCTTGTAATCCCAGCATTTGGAAGGCTGAGACAATGAGGATTGCAATTTGAGGACAGCCTCAGCTGCTTAGTGAGGCCCTTTGCAACTCAGGGAGACCCTGTTTCAAAATAAAGAAAAAAAATAGGTTTGGGGGTGTAAGCTTGAAGATAGAATGCCTCTGCGTTCCATTTCCAGTGCCACAAAAATGAATGAGGCTATTATAGAGTAAAATATTCTGATTTATCATTGCATGTATCTGTTTCCTAAATATTTTTTCTTAAAAGATTATCAGATATTTTCTTAATCACATAAAAGGGATTTTATGTGATCATTGGTTTACCAAAAGTTAAAAAAATACTATTTTACCTTTACTATTATTGTGCAATATTTATTTTCTATTTTGCTCACTTTAGAATAAAACAAATATATATCATTTAGGATTCTTTTCAAGAGGTTTATCTCCAAGATTACTTGATAAAATCATAAAGCTGGAAGCATAACATATTTTGCAAATACTTAATGAGGTTGTTGTTTTTCCTACAGTGCTAAAAATGAAAATTATAATATCCCTTAGACAAGTAATTTTTTATTGGATTGATGTGGTGGGAATAGAACACAAGCACATTATGCTTTTAGGAGACACTGTGCTTAATGTGTGTGTGCTTGTATGTATTTATTGTTGCTTAGGAATAAAGCTTAAATTTATTAACTCAATGCCTTTATTGTTTTATACTACCTTACATAATTTCTGGAACTTAAAGAAAGAAAATAGACTCTACTCATTTAACGTTTTCATTATTCATTTTGCATATTCAGTTTCCAAGTCAGTTTAAAATTACACAACAAACAGGGATATGGTTATACTATTAAAATATAACTTTCCTGATCAAGCACACTCATTTGAAAATACAAGTGCTGCATCAAAAAACTGCATTAAAAGGGACTGATAAACCGGGTGTAGTGGCGCACGCTTGTAATCCCCGCACTTGGGAGGCAGAGACAGGAGGATCACACAGGTTTGAAGCTGGCCTCACTGGCTTAAGAGACCCTGTTTCCAAATTTAAAAATAGGTCTGGGAGTGTAGCCTGGAGGTAGGTAGAAGGGTTTCCAGGAACCCCAGTACCACCAAAAAAAAAAAAAAAAAAACCAGGGACTGATAAAAGTTTTTGATCTCAAGAAAGCATACTATGATTCTTTTCATACAGCTAATAAAAAATAATTTAAGAACATGATGAAAATAGTGTTTCAAATAATATCAAACATTTATAAGTTTTAAATAAATAATTAGATTTATTTATATACATACATATAATGAAAAAAAATCTAATCAATATCTAAATTTATTTTTGTGATTACCCAAGAATATATTTTCACTCTCTTTATGCATAGGTCTATATTATATTTGTATTTTCTGTTTAATAGCTGACTCTGCCCTAAATTCCTTCTATCAACTGAATAATTGTGGTTCCTCAAAACTTGTATGCTGTTAAGTACAATATGATGTTATGTGAAGGAGTGGCCTTTGGGAGAATATTAGATTTCAAATGTAGAGCTCCAATGTATGATATTATATACTTTTATTGGTGCATTGTAGTCACATATCATAATGTAGCTCAGAGAAATAGGGATGTATATGCACACAGATAGCTGTGTTTTCCCTTCTGCTATATAAGAACATTGCAAGAAGGCAGTCCTATGTGACCAGGAAACAGAGAAAACAGTCTTTCAACAAATGATAAATTTACCAGTTTTTTTGTTCTTGGACTTTATGAAACGGGGGTTTCTTGAGAGAAAACCCGGCGAGTTCTTGTCTACGGTGAGCGAAGAATGACACCCACAGACCTCAGGAAGGGGAGTAAAAGGTTTATTGGAAGCAGCAGGGAATGGGGCAAGGGTGGCTGAACACCCCCAAAGGGGCTGGGGTCCAGCAGCTGCCTTCACGACAATAGAGGTCTTCAGGTCACTACTCGAGAGTCACCCGAACCACGTGCCCTCAGATGCACTCTGCCTTCTCTCAGGGCCAACACGACCTGCAAGAGAGAGAACAGCTCCCCAAAAGGGGAGGGGGTCCCGAGCGAGAAAGTCCCCCCTTTTGCCATCCGACTGGCCAATGCCTGACCGCTTGCAAGTTCGTTTTTGGTTAGGGTGACTTTGGGGATTCCAAGGAGAATTTGCATAGGGCATTTGCAAGTCCTTTGAAGGGTCTCCTTTCAGGAATGCCAGACTTGCTTGGTGGGTTTGTTGATTAGGAAACTCAGGATGGCCTTGTGAAGCTCTGGCCTTCTTACCTCCTGAGCCTTTGGAATTTCAGGCATTTATCGCCCCTCAGGAAACTCAGGAAATTAACTTTTTTCTACCAAGGCCTTTTCCCTATCTGCCTATTTCTTTTCTATCTCCTCATTTACATGCTTCACATGCTATAAACATGTAAAAAAAAAAAAAAAAGCCAGATGTGCTGGAGCATGCTTGTGGTCCTAGAACTTGGGAGGCTGAGACAGGATCGCAGGTTCTAGGGACAGCTTCAGTAATTAATGAGATTCTGGTCAACCTAGTGAGATCCTGTTTTAAACTAAACACAAAATAGGGCTGGGGGTGTAGCTCGAAGGTAGAACACCCTTGGACTCAATCCTGAGAACCACAAAAGAAAAAATTGTAAAAATACAGGTTTCTGTTGCTAAAAACCACTATGTGGTACTTGGGAGACTGTCACAGGAGAATTGCAGGTTCAAGGCTAACATCAACAACATAGCAAGACCTGCTTCAAAATAAAACCTAAAATAGGAATGGGGCAGGAATTGGGAAAGGGCTAATTAGGTAATGTGTACATGTATACCCCCATCATCTTGTACCCCATTAAGATGTGTGACTACTATTTACCAATAAAAAATTTAAAAACTTAAAATAAAATAGGGTTGGGGGTATTGCTTGAAGGTAGAAGCTCCTGGGTTATCTCTTCACTATTGCACACTGGGGATTTTTTTTATAGTAGCTCAAACAGACTAAGACACTTCATAGGGATTCAGGGTAACAAGAATACATAGAAAACCAATACCAAATTTAATTACATTTGATGATTGTAGTAGTCAGCTTCAAAACAGCTCACAAGGACTCTTGTTCTCTGCTCTTCCTAAACTCATGTAATCTACTCGCCATGATTGGGCCAGACTGAGAAAAGCGCTATAAAAATTATAGCAAAACTATCACTTCTGAGATATGTCTGTATCTCTGTCTGGCTTACACTTTTGGTTCTTGATGCATGATTTCTCTGATTAAAAGTGAAAAGGTATCATCCCCTAAGACTCCGACCCGCAGGGGCTTAGAGAACGACACAGACACCTCTTCAGCTGAAATATGAATTCTTCTTTAATGGATCCTTAATTCTCCTTCATAATATCTCTTAATATGTCTCTCTAATATGTCTGACAATGCGTACAACAAGCACAATATATATCAGCATCATAATCCCTCCCTCTATTCCCTACCAACCCCAAGCTTCCACAGCTAGGGCATGCACACTTCTGACTTTCTAATAGGCAGGCTGGTGGTAGCACGAGGTGCTGCGTCACTGATCATTCTGCAGGCACGTAGCATGGCACACTGCGCATGCTCAAGGAGACGTCCATCTTGTGAGTCTCATGACTTGGCTGCAAGCCTAGGCGCCATCTTGAATCCACGCTGGCAACAAGCCTGGGTGCCATCTCGGTCCAGCCGAGTGGGCCCCGACAAAAAGGGCTAATTGTAAGGAACTGAGTGTGGCCTCTGGACAACAGCCTTTGAAAATCTGGGTCCTTAGCACAGACCCTGAGGAGAAACAAAAATAAAAAATAAAAAAAATGGGTTATGATCTCTCTTCCCAGGATATCATAACCCACTGTGTGAGAAGTGCTAATGCAGAGCTTGGCAGCTACACTGTGTCTGGATTCCTAACCCAAAGAAATTAGGAGAAAATAAATGTGTTCTATTTCTGTCTACATTTTCAGTAAATTGGTTATGCAACAATAGCTAACAAATATAATACTCCTTTAACTTTGGTTGTCCCATTAAATCTAGTAGAGATCTGTAACAAAAGCTGATATTGGAAGCTGAAAATAAGTGTTGAAAATAGGGAGGAAGCAATTCAGTAACCCCATTTGAGTCTTTTGCTGGAATTCAGAATATTTTATTTCCCTAAGCCTTATACTTGAAGCAAGGTTAACTTATGTTACTATCAGCATGTAGTGTTCTTGGATACAAAACTAGTGATTGCTTAAGAAACTTATTTTGTACATGCTACTCCTTCATTCTAAAGAGGCTATTAACATTTGACATACCACCGTGATCCTTTGATCTCTGTTAAAACAGGTGGGTTATTTCTAAGGAGCCCATTTTCTATACATTATATATGGAATACAGGCAACTCTATTTTTTGTATTTTACAAATACCAACTTCATGCTTTTAGCTATTTACCTGAATCTCTAATGTTTTAAAGTCTTTGCATTCTACAAAAATCTCACCTATCATAAAATGTTGATTTACTAAACTAAATGAAACTCACAAGTATAGATTTGTAAGTCCTCAGATTTATGCTCACTATCCTAGAAAACATTTGATACACAAAAGTTGCACACTGATTTCAGTTGAATGTGTTTTTAAATTCTGCATTCATTTCTTACCACAATCTTTAAATTTATGTAAGTTGTAAAGGGATTTGAGGTTTTTACTGAAAATTTTCTGTCCTTTTTATTAGCTGAAAATTTATTTATGTAGTTGAAAGTAACCCGAAAGCTATATGATCTGCTAAATATTTTACTGAAGAGTAAAAAAAAATCTGGCAAGGTATTTTTGAAGATAAATCACATAAAAATGAAGCATAATTGAAAATACATTATTGAGATAAACATGTGTATTAAAACGGAAAGAAAAAAGAGAGACTATGTTATTTCTGATATCGTTGTCCTCTTTCCTTATAAGATTTCTTTTGACTAAATATTTATCTTATAAATGTGTACTTTCTCAGAGATATTATACAAATGTTTGCATTCTGAATCCTTGCATGACTATATTAACTTTTGGGGGAATATAGTGAGGATTTAACCCAAGGGCATTCTACCTCTAAACTATTCCCCTAGTAATTTTATTTTATTTTTGTTTATTTATATATTTTTATGTATTTATGTATTTATTTATTTATTTATTTTTATTTTAAAACAAAGTCTCCTTAAGTTTCTGAGGGTCTCGCTGAATTGTTGAAGCTGGCATCAAACTTGAAATCTTTCTGTCTCAGCCTCCTAAATATTGGGATTATAAGTATGTGCCCAGCTGAATTTTCTTTCATTTGCATATTTTTATATTTTTTATTGTTTTTATTGAAGTACAATTTATATATCATAGAAGATTCATACATGCAAAAATCAAAGATTTTCAAGCTTAATTAGGAAACCATCTCCAAAATCCAGTTTTATAAAACTTCTATCATTTCAAAACAGTTATTCTTTGTAGTCAGTTTCTGCCTACATTCTCAACCAGAGGTAACCACTAATATGCTGTCTTTATGAATATGCCTTTTCTTGCTATGTTATATAAATTAAACTCAATCATTAGTCTTTGCACCTGGCTTCTTTCTCATACACTGTTTTTGAGGTTCATTCTACAACATATGCATATTGTTTTGTCTTTTGATAGTTGAATAACATTCAATCACTTAGAAATGGCATTTTATTTATCTTTACCAGCTTACAGATATTTAGATAATTTCCTACTTGGGGCCATCACAAATAATGTTTGAATGTTCAATCACAAACAGATGTTGTGTGAACATCTGTTTGTAGTTTTTATATACCATAAAGGAATGACAAAGTTAACTTGTACATTTATGGTTAACTTTTTCAAGAAAAGCCAAATTGTTGTCTAACATGAATGTACCACCTAACATTTTTAAAAGTAATGCAGGAGGGTTGTGGTATCTTCATGTTATCCTCAAAAATCGTATTTATCTGTATTGCGTTGTGTTGTATAGATAGTGAAAACAGATACCTGTGTTCAATTGTGTCTCTGTACTGTCTCCTTATAATTTAAACTTACATTTTCTTAATGACTATAGATGTTGAACATCTTTCATATACTTATTAAAAATTGAAGCTGGGTGTGGTGGTACACGCTTGTAATCCCAGCATTTCGGGAAGCTGAGACTGGAGGATCACGGTTCCTGGACAGCCTCAGCTACTTAGTGAGGCCCTCCGCAACTTAGTTAGACCCTGATTCAAAATTGACACTATGTGGTACTGGGATTTGAATCTAAGATTGTTCTGCCTCGGGGCTACACCCTCAGGACTATGTATGTATGTATGTATGTATGTATGTATGTATGTGTCTAAATTTTAGAAACATGTTCTTGCTCAGTTACCACACACTGGCCTGGAACCCAAGATCCTTCTTTCTCAGTGTCCCCAACACTGGGATTACAGGCATGCACCATCATGCCCACCTGGCTTTTTTTAAAAAAAATACTATTTTAGTAACTCTAGATTCTGGTTTTACTCCTATGAGTAGATTTACTTTCCTGTTGTCACTGTTGTTATTACTACCGTAACAAGACTCTGAATATGAAGAACTGCATAGAGATTGTCCTTAGATGTTTATAATCATTATTTTGAGCCTGTGTCCAGGTGTCTCTTTTGTGTCTGAGCAGCTCAGCACTGAGGGAGTCATTGGAAGCAAGTTATTCTCAGACATTTCAAGTCTGAAAGGCCACTGATAGATGTAGGTATGTGTTGGAAAGATACACGCTAGACATCTTTTAAGAATGTTCCACCTTTCTTTCTGTATGGTGATCTTGTTCCTATTTGAGATGGTTTATACTCTCACAGTCAACTACAATATATGGGGTCCTCTCCAGTTTTTGGTGCAAATGCATTGACTTTTAGTATAAACACAGGGGTGTGGAGTGAACTTAGCTTCACTCCATAGAGCTGTTTAACTTCCTATATCTAGTCTGTTGGTTAACTGCTTGCCTCAAACAGGAACAGAAGCTCTGGCTCAGGATCTTCTAGTCTTTTCCATTTTTTTGCCCTGAATTGCCAACCTTTCTGGCAATCTCATAATGCCTGCTCCACTCCAATAAACAGCTCCCTCTAGTGGTGAGGGTGTTGTTTTCCATGGTGTGCTTTACTTTGGCAGAAATGCTTCTATTTTGGAGGGTGAGTTGGCGGGAAGAATGCATCAAATTAGAATAGTATGTCATACTAATCACCCAACATTCAGTAAGGTTCCTGGATAAATGTTTCTCATTGTTGTATATCTTTGTTGATTATCATAGTTCTGCTGTGTTTGTGTGTGCGTGTGTGTGTGTTTCTAGTTTTATCATTACTTTTAAAGGAGAAGCTGTGCTTAGCTTCTCATATTACCATACTAAATATCCCATTGCAATGTCTTGCTTTGCTTTTTTCCAGAAATATGTGTTATTCCTGACTTGTGTAAAATTCTGGCATCACGGTTTTTCTTTCTTATTTTTTCTTAAAGTCAGTAGTGCTATTTTGCAACTTCCCACAATCCAGTATTGCTGATAAATCAATCTTTTTCTTTCTTTCTTTCTTCTTCTTTTTTTTATCTCTGTTTTTCCCTCATGAAGGTAACTGTATATGTCTTTGTCCGTAGAGTTTATTAGCTTCACAAGGGTTTAACTGATGGTATCTTCTTTCATAAATATTTCAAAGCAAAACAATGTGCCTCCTTCTTTAATGATCTTCTGCATAAGTATTTTGTAACTTGTACTTCTAAAGGAATCTAATAGTATCTGCATGATTTCATTTCCAATAAGAGAAAGGGAGTATACTTTGCATGGCCATTTGTTCTAGCATGCTGCCAAGGGCTACAAAGGCACCCCATCTCTTACACACAAATATCTCAAAAAAATTTTGCTGTTTCTCACATACAATTGTGATTCCATCTATAGGCTGACATTTACTTTTTCCATGGGGAAAGTTGGAAAAGAGACAGAGTTAAAATTATATACTGAAGCTATATTTTTGTTAACCTACATAATTTAAAGTATCTGTTTGGCCACATTCACTATTTAATATGGTATTATCAAAAGTCCAACTAATCTGCTACACTAAAATGTAAATGCAATGACAGCATACCACTTAGAAAATACACGTGAAATGTTAAATTGTTAAATTTTAAGCTTGTAAAATTTTCCAACTCTCGTTTTTTCCTTGCTAATGTTTGAATGCCATTCTACCCAAGCACATTTTTAAATCCCTTTTATCAGAAGTCACCAATTTCTGACCTGGATGATTAATTTGTTTCCTATAATCTCCCCACCTCACCTACAAATATTTGATTCTCTACTAAAGTGTTTATTGCACACATATTTATAGAATGTTTGCAATTATTCACATATAAATCTACTAAGAACCTACGATTATAGTCTCAAAAAAGTGGTTTAAAATATTATTGTTTAAAATATTTAAAGTTTTTTCTTTTTGTTCCTGAAGATGGAGATAGGGCAGGCTTGTTAGTGCCCACTGCCTCCAGGGAGAATGACACTTTATCTTGTTATTAAACTAGAAGTTAGTAGATGTGTTTTTGGTCATTTCAGGGTTTATATTTTAAGAAGCAGACATTGGTTTCCATTTTTTTCATTAGATTTCTAATTTCTGTATTTGAAGTACAATGACTCTTTCTTTGTCCATTTCCAATTGGCTACTGATAGTCTTCGTAGAATCCTATAATTTAATGTTTACCCTTTTCAACCTGAGAAATTTTATTTATTTTAAAGAATATGTTTTATAAAAGTGATAAGTTTTAGCTTAAAGTCTTCCTTTTGGATGTAAGCATTGCTACCTGTGCTTGTTTTCAGTGTTCATTGGCATGGTATATCTTTTTCTATACTTCCACCTTTAGCCTGTGGATGTTATTAACTTTAAAATGAGTTTCTTGCAGATAGTTGGATTATGCTCCTTAATCTACATTGCCAGGCTATGCCTTTTAATTAAAGAATTTATACCTTTGATTTTTAGTGTTATAATTGAGAGATTATGTTTGTTTTCTGTCTTTTTTAGTTATATTTTCTGTTTGATACAGTGTTATTTATCTTCCACTTAGTTGCCATCTGGCAGAATTTGCCCCTTCTCTGGTCCTCATGTTTACTTCTTTTTTCTTCTTTGTGTTTTATTTCTTTAAGTAGTTTCTCTAGTACTGGCTTAGTAGTCCTAAATTCTCTTAGTTCCTGATTGTCTTAAAAGGTTTTTATTTCTCTACTAATTTTAAATGATATATTTGCTGAATGGAGCAATCTTGTTTGGAAGTTGTTTTCTTTCAGGGCCTGGAGTACATTATACCAGCCCCTCTTGGTTTTCATGACTGGTTGAGAAGTCTAGAAGAATTCTTATTGTTTTGCCCATAAATATCACGTGTTGGTCTCTTCTAATTATTTAAAAAAATTTTATTGATCTCTATGGTTGTAATTTTGATTATTATGTGGCATTGAAAAATGTTTCTTTGATCATGTCTTGATTGTGTTCTGAATGTCTCCTGTGTGTGCATTTCCAAATATTTTTCTATGTTTGGGGAATTATATGATATTATTTCTCTGAAGGTTTCTAATATAATTTGTTTGTGCTTATAGACCTTCTTCAATGCTTATTTTCTGTAAGTTAAGTCATTCATACCATCTCCTATTTCTTAAATGGCATAGTCATGTTGTCATAATTTCTTCTCTGTATTGTTGACTCTGTGGTTAGTTTTGAATAAACTGTCTTCCAAAAGTGAGATTATTTTTCATGTGTTCTACCCTGCCAAATGTGGTTTCTATTTAGGTTTTTATTTATTGACTTTTTTATTTTACATGAAACCTCTTTTTGATTCTTACATAGGTCCTCAAATTCTCTATCATGTGTGATTTTATTTTCTGTACACTTCCTCTGATTTCATTTTTGAGACCTTTGATGATATTGAAAATCAAAATTCTGAATTCTCCTTTTAATTTCAATGTCCTCTGTTTTATATGTAACAAAACACAAAGCTTAACTTTATAAATTTCAGACAAGCTTTCTGTTTTTCTTCAGTTAAAATATCCTAAAACAACACAAAGTCATTCAGCTATTCAGAGGATAAAGTCAGTTCCTGTAGTGCTTAAAGTAGAATTTCAGGTGTTCTGGAATGGAAACAGCCCAAGTGAGATTTTTATCCTTAAAGGAAAATATTTTTTACCCTTAAGAGCAGATGATCATCTGCATAGAGTGAAGATTATTTTTTATCTGAATCACAAATAAAATGTCTTTAGCTTTACTTTACAGGTATTGACTTCTCCTTCTAACACATCCTGCAATTCAGTATTAGTGATCTTCTTTGTTGTTGCATTGTGAGAGTTTATTTTTTCCTCACTGGTATTCATTCCCATGTTTCTTAGGTTTGTATTTCTGGTGTCTTGGCTTTCTCTTCTTTGTGTGAGAGTTCTATGTGTATTTATTCTCATTTTATAATAACACCTATGCTAAGAGTATATATTTAACCCTATGAGTCCATCTCATATAATCAGACCTTGGAGTTTGTTTCCCAGAGCCTTTTTTAACAAGATATAATGCAGGCAAACAAAAGACTATGTTTGGCTGCTGATCACTGTGCTCTCCAGGCCCAAACTGTGTAGGGCAAACTACTGTGATGTCTGATTCAGAGCCTGCACGCTGCTGATTGGAATTTGATGCCCCACAGATCGCACCAGTACTCTGGTGGTTGTGTATCAATGAAACTGCAAAGTGCTTACCTCCACCCTCTGTGGCCACTGAGCTTAAGCTCAGTAGGGTCAGAGATGACTATGTTTTGAACTTGTGGCCTGGCTGCTTAAGCTTTGAAAACTTAGAGCCACCACCACTGATTTTCTGGTTAGGTTCACATGTATGCATGCCAGAGACACTGTTGGCAGAGGGAGTGTTGAGTTTTCAGCCTGCAGCTGTGATTATTTCTGAATTCTGTTTGGCCCCTCAACTTCCTGCTTTCAGGGCCCAAGCTTTGCAAAGAGACAGTATATAGGTTTGAGCCTGGGGCTTGGGTAGCTCAGTTATTTAGTCCCAGTGACACTACTGCTGCTATGGCTGGCTGCAATCAGTGACACCTTATTAGTCTCTGACCTTGGTTCTTCTATCCAAACATTACTAGGCACAAGTTTATAGCATTTTGAGCCTGTAGTACAGTCTACTGAGTCATTTCAACCCATAAACACCAGTACTGGCAGTCCTGTAGTAATTTCTGGAGACCCTGCAGGTGCACAGCAAAGTGTTGACCCTTGGTGTCTCCCACACAAATGTCCCTAGAAACTCTGTTAATTCACATTTCCACTGTGTCCAACATAGTCCCTGTACAGACCTCTGCAGGAATGACTTGCAAACTCAAAAACTTTATAAGTCTGTGCACTGCCATGCAAGTCCTTGTAACTACACAGTCTCCCACTGAGACACTTTGCAAACTCTTAATCTTTTTTTTTTTTTTTTTTTTTTTTTTTTGGTGGTGGTACTGGGGTACCTGGAAGCCCTTCTACCTCCAGGCTACACTCCCAGACCTATTTTTACATTTTTATTTGGAAACAGGGTCTCCTAAGCCAGCCCGCGTGGCTGGCTTCAAACCTGCACGATCCTCCCAAGCGCGGGGATTACAAGCGTGCGCCACCACACCCGGCCTGCAAACTCTTAATCTTGACAAGTGCTACTTGGGTCCCTGCAAGCGGGGATGAGTTCATTTTCAGTCAGAGGGATTCACTGGCTGGTTGGTCTGTTGATTTACTTTGATCTTGGCATGGTGGTATATAGGCAATGGGATCCCTGCAGTGAGGTCCTGCCATTACTTAGTCAAAGTTCAGCCACAGCTACAGAATTTCACTAGATGGTTTATGGAGTTGGGTCTTGGACTAGTCCAGCATGGAGAAAACAGGAAGGTTGCTTCTGATGATAACTTTATGCAGTCACTGGCTCAACAGGATTCTGCTTCTTTGCTGGAGTTGGTTTCCGAGAGCTGTAGTGGCCCAGAAGTCGCCATCTCTCAGCAGGGTCTGTCTCCACTCTCCACTCTCCACTTAGCAGGTGAGAAGCATGAAACTCTTTTCAGTCCTCTGCTCTCTGTGCTGTGTCCAATTCTGCATTTTGAGTGTCCTTCGTCTATTGAGTGCTGACTGCTTTTCTTCTCTTGCCAAGCAGCAGTCTTCCTGCTGGTTGAGTTCTGAGTCTCAGAGGAACCAAAGCGGGATGTCTTCTACTATTCCACCATCTTTAATCTTCCCATTGTGAATATTTAATGTGAAAGATAAAGATTAGTTTTTGTAAGCTTATGATCATTGGGAGCAGTTTATTACCAGAGCAAAATTAAGCTTATTCTGGACAACGCACATTTAAAAAGTAAATCTCTGAGACTTCTTTTAAAAGAATAATAAATGAAATATATTTTCATTATATTTAAAATTAATGACAAGAGTAGAAATGTAGCTATATTTAAAAAAAATCCAAGTTTCTCATCTATACTGTTATGAAGTTAAAATATTCTACCACATTATTGGTTTTTTTCAAGTTCTTACGAACTGTACTTCCAGAAAAACCACAGATCACCCACCAAGGAGTTTATTTGTGTCTGCTTACTTAGTAGACCTATCATTACTCAGCTTTAATGAGACCTAGTCAGATCCACAGTCTGCTGATATTTTATGAGATAAGTAAGCCTAAAGCCCTAGACACTGGGCTAGGTGTAATTACAAATTACAAAACCCAGACAACAAAGGAACAAAGAACAAATTTTAAAAAAAGATGAAATAAATATTAAGCTACTTGGGCCCTACCAAGTAAATTATTTGGTCAAGCATTGCTGTAGAGCAAAATATAGTTTTTATACTTTACAGGCTATGTGGAATCTCCTGTTGAAACTTGAAATAAGCTCTAGACATAAAAGAATGAGACTACTTTCCAATAAAATTTTATTTTAAAAATAATTTGCCGGGCATGGTGGTGCACACTTTTAATCCCAACGCTTGGGAGACAGACAAGAGGATTCGCACTGGTTGGGAGCCAGCGAGGCTGGCTTAAGAGACCCTGTTTCCAAATAAAAACTATAAAATAGGTTTGGGAGTGTAGCCCAGAGGTAGAAGGGTTTCCAGGAACCCCAGTACCAACAACAACACCAACAAAAATTAATATATATTTTTTTTAATTTAAAAGCATTGTGAGTGAGGGTGCTACTGGGAATTGAATCCAGGGACATTCTACCTTCAAACTATGCCTCCACTTCTGTCTATATTTTGTTTTGAAACAGGTTCTCATTAGGTTTCTGAGAACCTCCCTAAATTACTGAGGCTAATCCCAAACCTGTGATCCTCCTCTCTCAGCTTCCCAAGTACTAGGATTATAGGTTTGTGCCACCATGCCTGGCTAAAAGCATCATTCTTTTATTTTAAATACATTCTAATCTGTTCATGTGAGTCTCAACAATTATATATTTGTTGATATAAAGAAAGCTATTATTTTGATTCACATTCCATTTGGTATGAAAAATTTATTTTATTTTATTCACAAAAATGTTATAATAGTAATTGTCTTACGCATCCAGGATTAAGTTAGCAATTTTTGACAGGCATGTTGAGTAGTAAGGTGAGAATTAAGCTAAACTTTAAAAATATCTAACACTTTATGATAAATGATTCATCTGTGAAGTCACTTTTGTTTTAATATTATAAATATATGTAGAGCTTATAGAAATCTAAATAATACCTAAATATTTATCTGGTTGTACAATTCTTATAATTATATGTAATAGTTCTTGTATATAGTGGCATACCTTTATTAAAACATAATGTAATTAATGTATTATTATAAAAGTTCTAGTAAAACAAACAAAATGCTAAGCAATTTTATTTAACCAATTAATCTTTTTGGCTGCATATTTTAAACTTATTTACAACTATTAATTACTAAATTATCATGTAATTAATTTAAAGTATAATGGATCATTTCTTGTATCTATCATAAATTTTATTTATGCCCTGATTTGTTTTATCTTCTAATATTTTATTGACAACTTTATAAATATAATAAAAACTATGAATAATAATTATAGGAAGACATTAAGTATATCACTAGTTTGGAGGCTAATTTTTCTTTAAATGTTTAAGTTAGGTAGGCATGGTAGCACAGATGTCTAATCCTCATACTTGGGATGCTGAGACAGGAAGATAACAGGTTTGCAGCCACCCTCAGAAACATAGGTGCTCCTCAACTTAGTGGGACTGATTTAAAAAATTTTTAAAATAGAGCTACTGTGCAGCTTAGATCATTCTATGCCCCTGATTTTCATCCTCACATACCAAAATGCCACATGTAGCAAAAAATGCTTAAGTTATATCTACATTCAGACTGAAAATTCTATAATGATATTATAGTACGATTACCTTTACTTGATAAATTATACATCATTTTTTCTTAAACACTGTCCATATGTAACATAACAAAAATTACCCCATAAAATCTAATATTTTCTAACAAATTATTCAAGGGGGTTTCTGCTTTTATAAAATAAGCTTTTATTAATGAGTTAGACCAGGAGATCATGTCCATATTATCCTATTCAGTTAAATGTATGTATCATTTTTGTTTCTGAGAATGTATTTAAGAGAAAAGAAGAGAAAAATAAAACCCAACATTGAGGGACAAGGATTTTATATATTTTCTTTGGAGGGAACTTTTTTCTTTTTTGAGATACTGGGGATGAAACCCAGAAGTATTCTAACTCCGAGCTACACCCACAGCCCTAGATTTCAGTCTTTTTATTTTTTGAAACAGAGTCTCATTGAGTTGTGAAGGGCCTCGCTAAGTAGCTGAGGCTGTCTGGTACCTCAATCCTCTGGTCTCAGCCTCCTGAATGATTGGATTACAAACATGCGCCATCACACCTGACGTGGAGGAAACACCTTAGCATGCTCCAATCTACAAGAATTCTGGAAATTAGACTGGAGAAATGAACTAATAAAATTGAGTTGACTTGGTTTTCTGCCCTCTCTTTTAGATGATTAGTTAATTCTTGCTCATGAGAAAATATTTAGTACCATTTGGATGTTTTAAGATGACTAAGATCCCAGGAGGCTACAGTATGTTTCAGAGGAAAGAAAAATGGGTATAGCCCTGAGATGACATTCTAGAATTTGGCCCTCGCAAGTAAATGCAAACTGCTTGTGATGATCCATTTGTGGAGAGAAAGAGACTATTGAGACAAATAGCTACATACAAAGTGATAGGGGGTGAGGTAAATGGAATATGGTCTCCCAAAAGTGTTTATATCCCAGAGCCTAGCAATATACTAAAATAATACAAGGGACATCAAAGATGTGATTACATCAAGAATCTTAAAATGCAGCGGTCACCCTGAATTATACAGGTGGGCCCGATGAAATCACATGAGAATTTATAAGAGAAAAGAAGAAGGGTAAGAATCAGAGAGAGATGTGATGAACAAAAACTGAATTTAATTAGGAGGAAACATGCAGTGTTGCTGACTTTAAAGATGAGGAAAGCGAAGATGGCGACCGAGAAAAGCGGGGCTTAAGAGCCCTGCTAACAACCAATTTCCATTACCACAAAACCAGCGCCTTTCATAGCCAGAAAACACCATCACCAGAAAAACAAAAAAACCACCAGGCTCCAGAGAGAAAGCTGACTGAGAACAGAGCTCAGGGCCACAGAGGAGACACACGTGCCCGAGGACGCGGCAGCAGCGCCATACTGCCGACGGCAGCGGCGAACTCATCGGACGGCTACAGCAAGCCGAGGTGAGCCGCTGCGGAACAGCCAGGCGGGATCTTTCGGCGCAGAGAGGATTTAAAGCTCCCAGTGGCTGAGCTCAGCACACACTGCAGGGATTCAGAGTGGAAATAAAAACCAGAGAAGAAAAAATACGCCAGCCTCATGGCCGAGGGCGTGGCCGCGGCGCCATATTGCCACCTGCGGCGGCAGCAGCAGTGAATTCGCCGAATCCAGCACAGCTACATCTGCGTACTCAAGAACAGTGAGTCAAATTGTGGGCCACAGAGGAGAAATCCCAGTACTGTACCTCACTGAGGTACTCACTGTACCCAGTGAGGGAGTGGTGGTGGCAGAGATACCACACCATAGGAGAACGTGCAACCTGGCACCCCCCATAGTTTAAAGCAGCCTCTATTGACTCCCTGGGTCAGAGACTCTGTGATAAAACCCAGTAAAGGAGTAGTGAGGTCTGAGATACTACTGACTCGAGATCCAGAACACCTTAAGTGAAGTTATAGTGACCCAAGGGAAGAACCCAGAGAAGGCACAAACATCCGAAATCATGGGAAAGAGGAATAATACTGGAGCAATGAATGCCGCCCACAACCCCACAACATCAGAACCTGATAAAACAGAAAATCAGAGATTTCTAGAAGATCAAATCAGGAAAATAACTGTAGAAATAATAGAGGTGCTTCAAAAAGAACTCAGAGAGAGCCAAAAAGAGATAAAGGATGCAATTAATGAAGTAAAGGCCTCAATTCAAAGCACAAACAACCGATTAGACCACATGGAGAACAGAATCTCGCTCTTAGAAGATGAGCAATCCAAAAATGAACGCATGGTTTCTAATCTCGGAAAAAATATCCGACAGCAGGAATCTGACATTGAAGAAATATGGGCCCATCTTAAGAGAGCTAACCTAAGAATAATTGGAATAGAGGAGGGAAAAGAAAGTGATACCAAAGGGATCAACAATCTCTTCAAGGAAGTAATAGCAGAAAATTTTCCAAACGTAAAGCAAGAGGTTGATACACAGGTCCAGGAAACTTATAGAACTCCCTTTAGACAGGATCGGAGAAGAGGATCCCCACGCCACATAATTGTCAAAATGACCAATGTGGAAGCCAAGCAGAGAATCTTAAAGGCAACAAAAACAAAGGGCCAAGTGACATTCAGAGGCAAACCAATTAGAATCACTCCAGACTTCCCAAACCAAGTCATGAGAGCCAGAAGGGCTTGGAGTAACATATTCCAAACTCTGAAAGAAAACAACTTTCAGCCAAAAATTTCCTATCCAGCAAAACTTTCTATCAAATTAGATGGAGAAATAAGAAGCTTCCATGAAAAACAGAAACTGAAGGAATTTATGTCTTCAAAACCAGCGCTAGAGAAAATACTCAAAGAGATTAACTACAAAGAAGAAATAGGTAACACTCACCAGAACCAGAGAAACAAGATTTTCCATCCAACAGACAACTAAGATTGGTTATCTGTGGAGATTCATTATTTATGTTAGTCTTTTACCTATCTCTAAATTGTATTGTTTGCCTTTATTGTTGTTAATTTTTAGGATTTCTAGTTAGAATATTAATATACCTTCAGATATAGCATTTGGAAATATTTTATCCAATTCTATTAGTAACTTTTAACTCTGTTTACATTGTCTTTGGATATACAATATTTTTTTTTATTTTTTAGGGAGTTTGTATATTCTTCTGTTTCCTGTGCCATTGAAATCATATCCAAGAAATCACTGCCAATTTCAATGTTGTGAGGTTTTATGACCCAGATTTTCTTCTAAAAGTTTATAGTCTTAAGATTTATATTTAGGTCTTTTATCTATTTTGAGTTAATACTTGTATATGGGATTAGGTAAGGGTCCAATTTTATTCTTTTCCATGTAATTATTATTTTTCAACAATATTTAGTTAAAAGATTATTATTTCCACCACCAAATGTTCATGGAAACCTTGTCAAAAATAACTTGACAATATAGGGAAGAATTTAGCTCTAGGCTTGTATTTAACTCCAATGGTTTATATATCTGCCTTTAGAACAGTACTACACTGTTTCAATTATTGTAGCTTTATATGGTTTGAAATCAGAAAATATATATCTGCTAGCTTTGTTCTTTTTCAAGATCGTTTTGGGTATCTAGAATTCATATTCCATATTAGGATAGATTTTTTTCTGAAAAATGAATATATAAATATATGATAGTTTCACCAAAAAAAACAGAAAAAAATATGCTCTGGTAAGAAAGAAAGCAAAAAGAAATATTGAAATGTTATCTTTAAGTCATCAAAAGCTTGGCATCAGACAAATGAAACTGTTATGCGAGATTATCATTTTTAATTTTGGATAAATTGCTATAATACTAGATGTCAACCACTAAGCCAAGCATGGGAAGGAGGGATGGGGAGGGAATGGGGTGGGGATCGGGTGGGGGCTGACTGGGCGATGTGTGCATGTATGTCTACAAAAGTTTGTATCCCACTATGATGTATGAATACAGTGCACCAATAAAATAAAAAAAATAAATTTATAAAAAAAAAAAAATAAAGATGAGGAAAGAGACCAGAAACTAAGAAATATGGGTGATCACTAAAAGCTGGAAAATGAAAAGATTAAATTCTCACCTCCAACCTCCAGAGGGATCTCAGACCTACAAATACCTGGATTTTAACCTATTAAGTCTGGTCTTAGATTTCTGATTGCCAGAACTAAGAAATATTATATTTATATATCTCTTAATCATGATGTTTTTAGTAAACAAAGCAAAACAAAATGAAATCAGTGGTTGTGTTGATTTATGCCCATAAAGGTACCACCTCTGGGCTTGGAGATTGAGTAATGAATCCAGTTCCATTATGCTATTTCTCGAAGCCTTCACATTTTCTTCTCCATGGTATGCCATAGTATCCAATGGCATACCAATTTCCATAATTGGAAGATTCAGTCTCACTAACTCTAGTCTACTTCCGTGTCCAAGTTTCAGTCAATCAACCAATTCATAGATGTAGCCACATTAAGACTGCAGAATCTCTATTAAATTTCCTGCATATAGAAAACAGAGCTCAAGAGAAAAAATCGATAGAACTCATACGGCTGAGATAAAAGGAAGACCCAAGAAATAGCATCTTAAACCATATGTATGGATCTTAGGACACTTGGAAAGAGCACTGCTGTAGCTCACAGAAAACAGGTAGAAGCTATGATGAACCTGTCAGAATATGCTCTCCAAGGTATGTGGAAAGCTATTCTTAGGGAACACTGCCTTACTAGGGGCTCTGTGCTACAAAACTACCTGAGGAGGGTACCAGAAAGAGAAGCTGGTTGCTGGGTGTTGGGGGTCTCTAGCTACACAGCAGGAGCCAGGTAGTGAATAAGCTGAGAGCAACAAAGGGCCCTGCTGGGGGAAGACCAGGTACCCTGGGGAGCAGAGCAAATTAGCACAATAACAGCAAACAGGCATTTTTATTCTGTGATGTCTTTCCATATACCTCTACTGACAAAGATTCAGTATAAGGTGTTAATTGAAAAATATTTACAGGGCTCAGATTTACTTTTAGTGAGCAAGCAAAAAGTGTAAATTTATAGCTTAGAGATAATAAATCGATAATTGGCATACCATCTTAAAAAGTAAAGATGAAAACCATGAGATCATCTCAATATACAGAAATTTTCTAAAGTCTGCTTCTGATATTTTTTTTCAGTATAAGCTCTGGCATGCTAAGTGAAAAACTTTGAGAATGATATATTCCAGATTTATATCAGTTTCATTTAATAAACACATTCTGTCCACTCCTAGTATGATCTTAAAATAAAAATATTGCCCAAGTATTGTCATTCATTTTCTTTGCCACACTATCAGATTCACAGCATTTATAAAATCATAATGATATTTCTTCCATTTGTTTTGCTATTTCTAGCTGTAAACTCGATTTTAAAGTGGAAAAAATATGCTTATATAAGTGTTATGAAATTGCACTTGCAGATCTTCTGGCACATTTTTCATAAATAAAAATAAGCATATTTCAGGCAGAATTCCAAAACATAGAAAAATGATTGAATTTGATCATGAGGGAAATCTCCTTTGGCTAGAAAGAAACTAATCACACATTCAGAGAAAAAATTTACATATTTTAGATACTTATTTATAAAAAAATCATGCTACATCTTAAAATAATACAGAAGACAACAGCTCTATAAGATATATGATTTATGTAACATAAATACTGGCCTACAAATATAAATAATTTCTATTAGTATTTTTATTTAAGAAAGCACTAAATATTGAACAATGTAAAATTATTTTTTCTAAATGTAGCCAATATTTTTATAATAACTCATTTTATAGTGTAATTTTATTATTTTTAATTTAAACATGAAAAACATTCTAAAATAATATTCATGCTCCAGAATATCACTGAGATATTAGTGTTTTATTTTATATACAACCATTACATATAAATAAGTACCAGAATATCTAAAATAGAGAACTTTAAGAAGACTAGTTTAAAGGATGAACTGAGTTTTAAGATACTACCTTATTATAATCTAGTATAAAAATCATTGTATTAATCCTTTGGAAATATCCTTTGAAAAATCCTATTGAAAATGATTTTCCTAAACAAGATGTGTGACTCAGATTATTAACATTATTGACTCAAAGTTATAATTTACTAAGAATTTAGGTAATATTATCTTTTATCACTAAATAAATATTGTGTCAAATACAATGAGTTCAATGGGCAAGATGTTGCCCATTGACACCTTTTCACTGAGGTTAGCCAGTAGGGAAAGCTAGTGAAGGAGGCAGAGCATTTATGGGTATTCATTATTTCTACTCCCAGTGGGATCATGTGAAGGTGTCCCTTGAACAGAGATCACTGCTTCTCTTCTTCATATTACTTTTTTTTTTTTTCATTTGGATACTGCTTTCTTTTCTAAAACCTTTTGGATATAGGAATATTTCAAACACCTTGGTTTTAGCCTTCACATATTACATTGTCTTCTGTGATTTATCTATTTTCTCTCCATATGTATTAAATCCTTAAATCATCTTCATTTGTGGACATGTCATCTAATTGACTATTTGACTAATTTCATATAGTACTAAAATGGTGCCAGGAAAACAATCTTTTTATAAATTTTTGGGATTGATATTTCATATATTTAAAAAAGCTCTGAGATAAACACTTAACTGGGGAGGGCATAAAACTTGAGGTTTCCTTGGTATTCAGTATATCTGCAATCCATAGAATGATCAACATTGGTATGGAATAGATCATAGCATAACCAGAGGATAAGGTGTTATGAGAGTTAGTGATTGTAAGAATCATTATTTTTAAAATAGTATTTATAAAGCTTGTAGTATCACCTCACTTCTTGGAAAGGTACAAAAGCATGTGTATAGGTAAGGGAAAATTAAAGGAGATGGATATATAATTAATAATCATCATGGATATTTTAAAGGAATCCTTAATCTCCTGCAGCAGCCATGACTTTCAGAATTAATCTGAGAATAAGAAATGTAAAATTAGATTTCTAATTAAATATCCTATACTCAACATCGCTTGGGTTAAGGTGAAGAGATGGGTAGGTAAAAATAGGGTCTTGAAGCATAGGAAGAGGAAATTTACACAGACAGAGATAACATGAAGAATTTCAGACTTTCAAACATACCCAGACCTTCCTTGACACTGTAGGCAAATTGTCTTTCCCTTTTTAAAAAAATGTAGCTCCTTTGCATGAATGTTTGTCTATAACTTCTCCTAGAGAATTTTTTTTTAAAGTTAAAGTTTAGTTTTCTCAGAGCCTACCACCTCCACTGGTCACTGTAAGTGTTTTACAAGATTCATCCCAGGTTAGTCTAGCATGAGAGATGAATTCCCATTTACTGAAGGAAAAATCCGTGGTGGAAAAACCAGTTTTCGTGTGCCTATTTCTGTAAGATGAACAGGCTAAAAGTATAATGGAGGTAACAGAATATAAATCTCAACTGGCCACATTCTTTGCCACATGTATACATTTTCAGGATTTAAAATGTAATGAATTGTCTTAAATAGCTAGAAAAGAACTGAATCTACTCTGTTAGAAATTAAGCCTTAGATTTAATATGGTTTAAATTTAGAATGTGCCTCCAGGTCTCTCATAGACAAGGCAGCCATGTTGGAGGTAGAGCTTGACTTCCAAGGAGTCCCTGGGGGTGTAGCCTTGGGGATAACATATGAACTTCCTTCCTCTTGTTTTCTCCCTCCTTCTCTCTCTCCCTCTCTCGCTCTTGCTCTCGCTCATTCTCTCTCTCCTCCCTACACCGTGTCCTGAGCTCCACAGACTTCATCTGGCCCAAAATGGATTGAACACCTTAAACCTTCAGAACTGTGAGCAAATAAATCTCCTTACTTTAAATTGATTCATCAGATATTTGGGGGTCATAGCAATAAAAATTTTGACTGAAATAGTGAGCTAGGTATTGAAAAATTTGTGGCATAGTATAAAGAAGTCCTGGGGCTTAGAGAATGGGTTTTGGTTCTACTACTCACTAACTGTTATCATTCTTCTTCCCTGGTTGTGAAGAAAAATTTTACAAAACTATTTTTAAGATATAAGAAGCTGCAGATTATATTTCAGTATCTTGGTAGAATTAACAAAGAAGCTTTCACTACCACTAGGGCCACAGGAATATGTGTTTACATGGAATAAGAATTAAATAATAAGATGAGAAACCACAAATGAAGATTTGTTATTTAAAGGGAACTTGCTTACAGCAGGCTAGACAAGCTAATAATGAGAGGTTTGGGAATGAATTATTTGATAGCAGAAATTGTAATTGCATTAGGTTTTATTATCTCTTCACCTATTGCCTTCTCAAGCCATGGTTTCTTTTTTCTTCCAGACCTCTTCACAACCTCAGATTTTACTAGCTACTTGATTTATGAACTTTTATGTTTTATTTTTCATTGTGATTTTATCTTTACTCTTAAACCTGTATCTAAAACCATATCTTAAAAGGGATAACAATAGTTCCTACTAGACAAGGTGCTTGTAAGGATTAAAAGCCTTAATGCCTGCAAAGCACTGAACAGTACACTCAATAAATCTTAATTCTTAATAATACTAATAGGATTATGTCTGTTACTAAGACTGCAATATCAGCTAGATCAGTCCTTCAAGGTTCACCTGATTATAGCACTTCACTTTTGTTTTCAGATTTGTGTTTATACTCTACTCTACAGGTCTTAAATAACTTTCTTTTCAACTGTTATAATTTCATATTTGGCTTTTTAGATCTAAATAAATTTCCTCAAATTCAACTAATTAGTATTTATTTTTACGTTACTCACTTGGCATTTCAATTATATTTTTATTATTAAAGTTACTTACATATTTATGACTGATAACTATTTAAAGAGACTGTAGCTGAACAGTAAAAGTCAGACATTACTTAGGAATTGTTGCAATAGAGGAAAAAAAGATAGCATTAAAGAACTATGCTCTATTTCGAACATGGCATGGATAAGTTAAGGTTTATGGCAAAGGAACAGGGTGTGGTCAGTGAATAAAAAATTATTGAGAAGAAATATCTGACATAGGGGGATATCCTGGTTCCATGGACCTAACAGTATTCTTGCTGAAGACAAACCAGTATCATCAGCTGTCACTTGGGGAATAAGAAGAAATGAGGATTTCAATTAGATATTAAAAATGATATAAAGAGTAGGAGATTCTTGCTTAACTGACTAAGCAAGATTATTGCTAAAATTGGAAATTGACTACACACAACAAGGACAGATACCAAAGTTGGAGCCTTGAGAGTTTGGAAGACTTGGGCTAGAGTTCAGTCAAAAAGAAAAATGGGATGGGAATATCAATTAGAGGTAGAATTCTCCTGGATTCAATTTCCAGTATATCCCCCCCCAAATTTTTTTAAAGATGGAGGGGCTGGAGATGTAGCTTGGAGATTGAATGACCTTGGGTTCTATTTCCTGTACTAAAACAAAAAATACATCTTGTTCTCAACATATTTATGCATAATAATTATACTTAAATAAGTTATATACTTATAAAAACATTGGTTGAGCAATTGAAGCAAAGATCTCTCAATGACCCTACCAGGCACCATCTCCTTAACCTCGATGCCATCCCAGCCACTTCCCATAGATCTAATTCACTGAGAAAAAAAACTCATAGAGGAGAAAGGTAAATTATAAAACAGACTATATTTATGAAGTATAACTTTTAATACCTAGATTCATGAAAATTAAAAAAAGAATTATATTAGAAAAATATTCAGTAGGAAATGTCAAGACCCATGAAACTGTAAAAATTTACACAGTACAGAACTAGTAAAACTATAAACACATAATCTAAAGAAATAGGAGCCGGGCATGGTGGCGCATGCTTCTAATCCCCACGCTTGGAAGGCTGAGACAGGAGGATCACACAGGTTTGAAGCCATCCTCAGCGACTTAGTGAGGCTCTCAGCAACTTAGTAAGACCCCGTTTCCAAATAAAATATTAAAAAATAGGTCTGGGAGTATAGCCCGGAGGTAGAAAAGCCTCTGGGTTCCACCCCCAATACCACCAAAAATAAATAAATAAATAAATAAATAAATAAATAAATAAATAAGAAAAAGAAAGAAAGAAAATAGGAAAACAAAAAAATAACACATATACAACTCAGTAACAGACTCACATATATGTAGGCAACTGATTAATTACAAAATTACCACTGCAAGGTAGTGAGAAAAGGAAGAAATGATTTTTACAATTTGTGGTACTGGATCATCAAATTCTCCTACATGGATAATTACATGTATATTCAAAAAGCCACTTCATTATTTTTATAGAATATTGTAGATATTTTATACTCAAAATAAGTTCAAACAAAAATTATGAAGAGTAGATATTTTTACTGAAGGATTCCTGGTATTAAAATCTCATAAAACTAATTTCCTTATAATTAGAGCTATAATTATTATCCTAAAATAATATTTAAAAATTATACTTAACAAAGGTAATTATTTTGTTTTAATTTATTTTACAATTATCATATTTTTATAATGTAAACAGTTAAATAGTTTGACTATAATACACTGCTATTTTTTCTTCTAGATCAACTTAACTGTGTCTCTTTTGCCTTCCTCTGAATTTTCTCTCATGTCTCTGAAAGGGATATTAAGAGTGATTTAAGTTCATGTGAATACTGTATGAACAAATGTAAATTGAAAAATAAAGCTTAATTATTCTCATTGAAATTCATGAAGCTTCTCCTCCAATTTTTTAGCTTTTACTTTTAAAAAGTTCTTTATTTCTTTGAAATACTTTTAAATATGTAAATTTTTAATCAACCTCAGCCTTCTTCCTTTCCTACCCTTACATTCTAGCTTTGCTGAGGTTTCCCCTTCATTATGTGGAGTCCCTCTGGTATCTCTAATAGTCCCTAGTTTGGACATTTTAGAGAAAACCTGTGTTCCTTCTCTTTCTGTGCTTGTCTGATCTCACTTTACTGAATGTTCTCCAGGACATTCCATCTTTTTGTGAATGGCATGATTTTGTTCTCCTTTTAGCTGAGTAGAATTCCATTGTGTGTTTTTTCAATAATTTTGCAATCCATTCATCTGTTGATGGAGATTTAGGTTGGTTCCATATTTTGGCTATTACAAATTGTGCTGCTATGAACATGGGTATGCATATGTTAACATAGTTCTCTGATTTCCAATGATGTTGGGCATTTTTTTCATGCATTTATTGGCCATTTGAATTTCTTTCATGAAGTGTCTATTTAATTCACTTTCCCGTTTTTTGATTATTTGTTTTCTTAGTGCTGAGTTTCTTGCGTTCTCTGTATATTCTAGATATTAGTCCTCTATCAGAGGAGTAAGTGGCAAATATTTCCCATTCTGTTGGCTCAGTTTAATACAATCCCATGTGTTTTTCTGCCTTTTAGCTTCTTTTGTCTTTGGGGTCTTGTTGAGAAAGCTTTTTACTTCAAAAATTACAGAAATGTAAATAATTTATAAGGGCAGCAATCAAATTCTGAGGGCTCATTTTTTATCACCTAATAATGTCTCCAAAACTCCATCTTATAATACCATCACCTTGGGTGTCGAGAATTCAAATATAATCTTGAAGATACTTATTCTAACCATAATACTATCTAAGGCTGAGTTCTCTCATTTACAACAATATTTAACTATCACTGTTATCTCAAGTAATTGAGATTTACAATAGAAGTATGTCTAGCAGTAACAATATTTTACAATTAATATTATTATAATTATTAGATACAAATTATTATTTCTATATTCTCTTAAACAGTTAACATGATAACATGACAATGGCTCAAAATCAAGTGAAGATTTTCAAATTAAGGCCAAGACTAGAAAATATAAAAACGTATAAAAATGAATTTGAAGTGAATCTATGTAATTGTCTCCCATTCAAACGCTACTTACCACCGGGCGTGGTGGCGCACATGTGTAATCCCCTCGCTTGGGAGGCAGAGAAAGGAGGATCGCGCAGGTTCGAAGCCAGCCGCTCTGGTTTAAGAGACCCTGTTTCCAAATTAAAAAGTATATTTAAAAAAAAAAAAAAAAGGTTTGGGAGTGTAGCCTGGAGGCAGGCAGAAGGGCTTCTAGGAATCCCAGTACCACCAAAAAAAAAAAAAAAAAAAAAAAACCCGCTACTTACCAGGAGTGTACTCCTTGATTGGTGTTATTTTTTTTTGTAGCCAAAAGGAATTTTGCGTAATAAAACAAACAAAATCTCTGCCCCCCACTGAAAGCTTTAAAGTGGGCAGATGGACTAGAGACATAGGAATAAACATTGAATTGGAAAATATGTAATTATTTTGCTAAAAACCCTAAAGAATTCTGTGTATGAGAATAAAATAGAGTGACTAAGTCTGGAAGTCTTATTTAGATTATGTAAATTAAGGTTTTCTTTAACTTTACATTTAATTGTGGTCTTGATGTTGAAAAGAAAAAGAAGAAACACATTAGACCATCAGCGGGGATGGCATCATGAGCTGAGAAAGAAGTATAAAAATCCTAGAAGGAGAAAGACTGTTGAAGGCAGGTAACAAAAGGCCAAGTTTCCTAAACCCAGGGATCAAAGAGGGGGCAGCAGAGCAACAGATAATAATTATGCAGAGACCAGATTATATAATATATTTTAGACTATAGTAAAATCTTTTTGTTGTGTTTTTTCAGCCTGGAGATTGAATATCAGGGGCATTGTACCACTGAGCTACATTCCTATGTTACTTTGAGGCTGTATCCTGCTGGCCTCAAAACTGTGGTCCTCTTGTCTCAGTCTCCCAATTGAATTTTGAGATATTTTAGATAATTTGGGAATTCACTGAATGCTTCAGAGCGGAGGAGATACAATGTTCCCAGTGGCTGTGTGGAAAAATTTAGGTAAGATGGATAAGTCTAAGAGATGTTCATCTGTGAAATGGGTTCCAGATACTTGGTATATTCTTCAGAAAATTGTATAAGTATTTACGAGAATAGAACCTAATAAATAATGAACACTACAAAAAGTGAATTAAATAAATAAAAGTAAGAACTCATGCTAAAGTGCTTGAAGGTATACAAAGTTCGTGGCCATTTAAAATATATTTCAAACAGAACACCAAACAGTAGGGTATCTTTAGGGTAGTGAATACCTAGCAGGCCTGACTCAAATTGTTGCACTCTTTCTCTATTCAACTCTGATTTACTTATTATCTGCACTGAACAAAGATCTAAATTGTTAGTTAGCTTATTGTTGCTATGACCAAAATGCCTAGTGTAATATCTTAGAGGAGGAAAGATTTATTTTGGCTTAGGGATTCAGAGGTCTCAGTCCATAGTTGTCAAACTCCAATGCATTGAGTTGAAGGTGAGGCAGAACTTCATGGTTTAAGGGCATGTCACAGAAAAGCTGCTTAGCTCATGACATCCAGTAAGCAAGGAAAGAAGAGACAGGTCAGGGACAAGATATAGTCCTCAAATGCATGTCCCCATAACCTACTTCAACCAGCCATGCCCGTCTGTCTACAGTTTTCATCACCTCCCAGACAGCCACTAAAATGGATCAATCTACTCATAAAATTAGAGTCTGTGTGATTAATAATTTCCTAAAATCCTCACCTCTAAATATTAATGCACTGGGGACCAAACATTCAACACATGGAAGTTTGGTAGACATTCCAGATCTAAACTGATAATAAAACCCATAAACCCATAAATAGAACATAAGAGCAACTATACTCATACTTGCATAAAAATAATCACAAATTCTTCCAGGGGAGGAATTTGCTATTATTTTCTAAGGCTCCAGAATTGCTGTTATAGTGAATCCTGTTAGTATAGATTCACCATGCATTAACAGGTATCAGAAAGAGGAAATTTAAATTGAACAGCATTATAAAGAATAAGCATTAGCATACTTGGAGAACTAAGTGGAAGATTAAAAAAAACATAAGAATGGAAATCATTCCTATAAAAGTAACACATTTAATAATTGATCTTACAGAAATTATATCAGAAGAGACTGTTTTACATAAAAATATTAAGAATTTTGTGGTCAGATCAAAGTCAATAGAATTATGAAAATTTGAGCTATACATAGAGTCTGATAAATCTTCTGAAAGCTCCTAGAAATAATTTCTGCACAAGGTCCATGGATAGAATTCATTAATTCAAATGGACATCAAACATAGATGAAGGTACTTTTATGCTCAACTCTACCATTCAGAATTATATTATATATTAATTGTTTTGAAGTATGATATAAAGATTATGCTTAATACACAAAGCTTTAAAACATGAAAGAGAAACACTAAATCTTAATATTTATGCTACCTTAAACATAAAGGTAGACGCAATGAAGATAAAAGATACTCATGTTTTACACATAGTTAAGGAGAATGTGCGTAAAGATTTATGTATTAAAAGACTTAGGCAATGATGAAAAGAACCTGGAGCTTTCTTCCAGGGAATTTGTTGTTATTATTGTAGTTGTTATTATTTTCTACTCACTGAAAGCCTCTGAGATATTAGCCAATTTCTTCTACATATAGTAATGAGAAAGTTTTTTTTTTTTCATTTCTCAGTTTCTACAGACTTATGGTGGTTTGAGAAGAGTTTGCAATTTAAAACTACTAATTGCTATCCTTGATTTTGCTTTGGCGGGTCTATTGGCAGCCAGAAATCCAGAGTAGCACATGGATTGCATGATTTTACCCTGCTCAAAATACACAAATCCTTTTTTTTCCATAAAGGCCAACAGAGTTGGCCAACAGAGTCCTACAGTCTACAGCCCTATTTGCCCTTTGACCAGAGCTCTTACTTCCCTACCAGTGTCTGCTCTGCTTTTCCAACACAACAGACACATAACTGCTTCCCAGTCATTGTTTTTTCTATTCCCACTGCTGAGCAAGCTTTTCCCACAGACAGAGTATGGTACATTGATTATTGCTGTTAGGTCTTAAAATAAATGCTACCTCAATGGAGAAGTTCTCTAGCTCTTCTATTTCACTATTTATATCTCATTGTCCACTTCTCACTGTCATACCTTTTTTTGTCTTTGTTTCTGCTTTACTTTTCTTGCATAGACTTATCACCATTAGATTACAGCCCTTATCAGTTTTATCTGTTATTGTTACGTTCACATACTCATGTGTGTGTTCTCCAATTAGATTTAAAAACTCATAAAAATATTTTTGTTCTCTTAAACACAAAAACTTTTAATAGCTTCTGAAACATTTTAAGTGTTTGATATACATTCCCTTCTATAATTCATATTTTTGGCACTTTGGCAAAAATATTGTTTCATTATTTCTACATGCAATTTTTTTTGTTTCTTACATTATAATAAAATGTCTATAATATTTATATTTTGAGAAAAATATGAAAATGAATTGACCTCATAGGTTTATAATATTCATGTTTTTTTCTGTTTTTGCAAAGTTTGTCCATGTAAAAATGCAAAAGTAGAAGAAATATGTTTTCTTTTTCTTTTTATAATCTGGAATATAGTTTGAAATTTACATAATTTCACTAAACTGATTTGTTTGAGAAATCAGATAAAGTGTATGACATTATAGAGTCAGCTTGATTGGCTATAAAGCAATGTTGTCTCCAAAAGAGTTATGAAGGGTGCAGGAAATAGTTGACCACAAAACCTGACTGCCTTCCATAATGAGGAAATATTTGAATTTTCCAGTGTTTCATTTTAAAAAATTAGCTTTCTCTCACCACTGTGTATGAAGTGCTTCAAGATAAAGAAGTTATAATAGATTTTACATTATTTTATTTTTATCCACTCATTTAGTAAATTCCTTTGAGTATTTGCTATGTTATTAACATGTTCCATGAGTGCCTTGGCTCAGTATGGCATTTGAAGCCTTGTATTAGAAATATGAAAAAGTCTCAGGACTCCCTGAAACTGAGTCTTTTCATTTGAACTGAAGGTTAAAATGTGAATGACAATAACTGACTTTTTTGCCCTATGTTTGTATAAATTATTGATAAAAGATCATCTTTTATCCATCCTTTAGTCTTTACCAAACCTTAGCATGTACACGCTATTATCTCCATTTTACATAAGAAAACTTCAGCCTGGTAAAGTTAATGTGTTTAACTTCATTTGTTTAATTGTAAGACAGGTAGATCTTAAGCCATAGCCTGTATTTATAAACCAATGCTACAGAATCGGGTAGAGGATTTCACTTGCAAATGACAAAATTTCTAGTCTAATTCATTTAGAAAAATCTAAAAAGCAGAACTGGTTTCTGGGAGACTAGAGTATGCCTTAGGGAGAGACTAAAAGCTATCTCAGGCCTTGAGCAGGCCAAAGTTCAGAAGAATACAGATAAAGAATCTTACCTAAAGTTTTGTTAATAAGCATTCTGTTTTGATTAACTAGTGGAGACAAAACAGTTTAGCTAATCATTTATATGGCAAAAATTTGGATTTTGTAGCTTCTGTGTCTAGCCTTATGATAAGTATACAAAAGAGACATCTGTGAGTCATATAATTCACATGGGGATGTGTGTGTTTTGTAATAAATTTTTTTCTGAAACCTGAAAAGGTATGGGGATTTTTTTGTTCTGTGATTTTTAAGGCATCATGGGTCTGGAGTACAGTTCAAATGGCCTTGAGGGACACTTGTTAGTGAACAAAAGGAATGTCCAACTTACAACACAACAGTTCAGCTTGATGCATTATGAAGACATTCTCTCTGTGAATGTGTATGAGAGAAACTGGTAAAATGAAACTAAATTGAAAAAAGAAAGCTACAAATATTTAGTATGTTATGCAGAGCATAAGCTCAGATGTGGTACAGATTTTCTTTTTTTTTAATTTTTATTTTTTTATTTTATTTTATTTTTTTTAAGATTTTTTTAAATTGGTGCACTGTATTCATACATCATAGTGGGATACATACTTTTGTAGACATACATGCACACATTGCCCAGTCAGCCCCCACCCGATCCCCACCCCGTTCTCTCCCTATCCCTCCCTCCCATGCTTGGCTTAGTGATTGACATCTAGTATTATAGCAATTTATCCAAAATTAAAAATGATAATCTCACATAACAGTTTCATTTGTCTGATACCAAGCTTTTGATGACTTAAAGATAACATTTCAATATTTCTTTTTGCTTTCTTTCTTACCAGAGAATCTATTTTTTCTATTTCTTAGGTGAAACTATCATATATTTATATATTTATTTTTCAGAAAAAAAATCTATCCTAATATGGAATATGGACTCTAGGTACCCACAACGATCTTGAAAAAGAACAAAGCTAGAAGATATATATTTTCTGATTTCAAAACATATAAAGCTACAATAATTGAAACAGTGTAGTACTATTCTAAAGGCAGATATATAAACCATTGGAGTTAAATAAAAGCCTAGAGCTAAATTCTTCCCTATATTGTCAAGTTATTTTTGACAAGGTTTCCACGAACATTTGGTGGTGGAAATAATAATCTTTTAACTAAATATTGTTGAAAAATAATAATTACATGGAAAAGAATAAAATTGGACCCTTACCTAATCCCATATACAAATATTAATTCAAAATAGATAAAAGACCTAAATATAAATCTTAAGACTATAAACTTTTAGGAGAAAATCTGGGTCATAAAACCTCACAAAACTGAAATTGGCAGTGATTTCTTGGTTATGATTTCAATGGCACAGGCAACAGAAGAGTATTCAAACTCCCTAAAAAATAAAAAAACATATTGTATATCCAAAGACAATGTAAACAGAGTTAACAGTTACTAATAGAATGGGATAAAATATTTCCAAATGCTATATCTGAAGGTATATTAATATTCCAACTAGAAATCCTAAAAATTAACAACAATAAAGGCAAACAATACCCTTTAGAGATAGGTAAAAGACTAACATAAATAATGAATCTTGATAACTAAATAAAAGAATGGCTAAAAAGTAATATCATCATGGGTAGGAAAAAATAGGTAAATAATCATTTTAATGATTCTAGTCTAGAAATAAAATTGTTTTTGACTGACATTTTAATTTATATGCTTGATAGATATCATAAAAAGGATTCTCAATTCGAGATCTTTTACCTACTTCCACTTTGTGAGCCCAGAGAAAATACAGGCTAATGATCATCACCATGCATAGCTGCAGATATGCAAGCATCTCTTAGAGTCACATATACGTGCATAGTTATGTAAGGATGACCTAGCAAAATGTATCACATTGGTGTAGACATGTATTATTTTGCCCATAACCCTATAAAAGGGATGGATCTGTGAATAAAGCTGCTGTTCATTCTCTTCCAAATGGCAATTCCATGTGCTTTCTTGTCATTGGAGATCTGTTTTATACCTGCCTTCCAACGAAAGCTGGTCTGCAATAGGGTACCTGACAATTGACATAGTTGGCAGGGTGAAGTGAGTGCTCCCAATGACCCTCTAAAGGAGAAACCCCAGAAGTAACAACCCAGAGTGGAGGAGATGTGACCCCCAATGACCTTTCTGTGGTTCCTAGTAGCAGAGTATCTGAAGTCATGGAACCTGCCAAAGAATTGGGATGTCCCCAGCCAAATGGAGTTCTGAGGTCACTACAGCCACTGGAGTCAAATGGGTGGTCTGGATATTTCTGGTGGTGTTATGCCACGCTGGCCATGTCATTCAGGAGCTGACTCCAGAGTTTTATCACCTGTGGAAACAAGAAGAGGATTTAGAGCAGCATGTACCAGTGGCTGAATGAGTCCTGCAAGGCCAGAATGAGTTTTCTCTGACTTCTGGCTCCAGTAGTCTGGTAGGCTCCCTCTGATATGGCTGAACTCTGATAAGGCAGAAAGTAGAGATAGAAGAATTTTTGGTTCCTGGGCGAGGAGTTGCAGGATCTCAGGAATCCACTCACAACACCATTATGACTCAATGAATGCCTATAAAGTTATGTGATTTGGTGAAGCAATACAATAAGAAGGTCCATGCACGGCTGTTGTGCTTCCAAGATAATGAGGCCAGTAACACTGAACCGAACCTGACCGAAATGACTGAAATGGCTAGTATAACCACCGCATTCTCCTTGTGACAGCTGTTGCAAACATGTCTGTGACTCATGTGCAAGCCAAGAACCAGACATTAATTAACTGGCGTATGGCTGCAGCCCAAATGGTTTAGAACAACACAAACAAGTTGCCAGAGACTGTGAGTAAGTTGATTACTTAAGTAGATTTGGTGCAGGATGATATGTGAAAGATGGTATTTGAGGCCTGGGATACTAGTCCAGATGATGTTTGGCCCCCTGGACACTTTCAGCACCATGGCTGCTTTCTTGTTCCCATATGTCAATCCACTGGTGCACATTGTAATGGATGCATTGATTTAAACAGGGGAACATAGAACTGTGCAGGGAAGGGTGCACAGCCCAAGTGCAAGCCATAACAGCAAGGAAAGGCTTTCAGTGGGATCAGGTCCCCAAGTGACAGAGTAAGTTAGGAGATGAAGGACCAATAAATGTCAGCTGCAGAAAGATGTCATTTGGCCTGTTAGTGGCTGGATTGTCAAAGGAGAAGATAGACCACCAGTCCAATAAAGTGTTTCTGACCCTCTGGCAGCAGCTTTACCCAATCCAAAGGTATGTTCTTTTTGCCAAGGAAAAAGGTAAAGAGGTATATGTGTTTGCCTTTCTCCCAGACTAGAGACTAGGTCAGGTACCTTTTTGATGGGGGAACTAGATGACCCGAGTCAGCACATGGAATTGACTATTTACTGGTTTTTCCCACAATGTGCAATGCATTCTAGGAATAGACAGTATTAGAGCAGACAGAACTTTTTTTTGGGGGGGGAATCAAAACATATTATCAAACCACATCTGCATAGAGAATTATGGAGACCAGATTCCATGACTTCAGATACTCTGCTACTAGGAACCACAGAAAGGTCATTGGGGGTCACATCTCCTCCACTCTGTGCCACAGTGACTGTGGAAATTGAATATTTGCCTCTTAAGCAGCATGGCATGCATATATTCCCTATACCTGAGTACATCCTGGGGGTAAACATGTTACAAGGATTGACTATGCAGACAACTACTAGAGATTTCAACTACGTAAATGTAATAAAGACTATTACTAGAGGACATTTCTATAATGCTTCCTGGCAACTACCTCAGGCCATGAGGACTGTGCATATAAGACAGAACTAGTTACCAGGGGATATGATGAAATTAGGCTAATGGTCAGCAACCATAGCTGGCCCATGATAGGACCTCGACAGTTCCTCCAAAATAAACAAACATAAAAACCAGGTTCTCATTATTCTCAGATTTAAAAAAGGCAGGGACTATCATTTTCTATGTTTTCATAGAAACATTTTACTGACCTCTTTTCTTTTGTACCCCATAATCAATTTTTCAATAAATCTGATAGGATGTCTTTTGAGACTACCTTCAAAACAAATCCTAAATGTATTTACTTCTATTTTTCTTTTCTGTTACCACCATAGTTTATACCTCATCTCTTCCCAGTACTACCATAATAACTAACTGGCTTTCTTGCCTTCAATTTGGTACCCTGAGGCTCAACTTTCCACACAGAAATGAGAATGATCTTTTTAAAGGTTTAATCACATTATCCCCTGTTTTAAGCTGATTTATGACTTCCCACTGTTCTCAGTATAAAATTAAACCTCTTAACATTGCCTAAGTTGTTTTACATGATCTCTCACTGCATAAACCATAGAACCTTCTCTCTCATATTTTCCCCTTCTTCCCTAGAATTTAGCCAGTTTGGCATCTTAACTTTTCATCAAGATGCTAAATTCCTTGCAGATGTTTGATATTTAGTCTTGCTATTCTCTCTAATAAAACTTTCTCCATATATTCTTTTACTATTTTGTACATGTTTTCTTGATCACACTACTGTCAGTGACAACTCCAACATTGCCTAAAAGGAAAATTCCATTACCTGTCTTATTACTATATAAACTCCAATAATAATTCTTACTATTGTATAAATTCTTGTATTCCCACCTATAAAATGAAACATAGGCAACTACAATAATAATGACTAAATATAACACTAATTAAAACATATTATCTTTCATGGTACATGATGTATATCATCATTGCTATCACGAATATCAAAGTATTCATTGATTTATAAACATTCCTGAATATATTATTTATCCTATAATTGAATGAACTACTGTGAATGCAAGACCTTTGTCTTGTTTAACCTTTATTTTAAGAATCAAGTAGAATACTGGGCATGCAGTAACGAGTCAGTAAATATCCATTGAATGAATGATTTTTGTAAGATAGGTAGTCTTACCTCTATATCAGTGCCTTAAGCCTTTTTTTTTTTTTTGGTGGTGGTACTGGGGTTCCTGGAAGCCCTTCTACCTCTGGGCTACACTCCCAGACCTATTTTATATTTTTGAAACAGGATCTCTTATGCCAGCGCGGCTGGCTTAGAACCTGCGCTATCCTCCTGTCTCCGCCTCCCAAGTGCGGGGATTAATTTTGTTATTTTAAATCAAATATCTGAATGCATTTTCTTTGTCTGTTATTTGTATGTTTCAGAAATACCAGCATTGTTGCCTATTTAGACAACGATGGATATCTGGTAATTATATATGATTGTTCAGATCAGTCATGCATGTATGTTTCCATTCAAAATTGGTTGTCAGCCAGGCATGATGGCACTTGCTTGTAATCCCATCTTTCAGGAGGCTGAGATAGGAGTATTGCAGTTCATGGCCAGCCTCAGCAACTTAGTGAGGACTTATGTGAACTCATTGAGACCCTGTTACAAAATAAAAAATAAAAGAGAGGGCTGGGGGGTGTATTTTGAAGGTAGAATGCCCTTGGGTTCCATCCCCAGTACCAAAAAAAAAAAATTGTTTTCCAATAAGAAAGTAAGGGTTTTCTTTAGAGAGATTCTGAGAAAGAATCTATTTCATATACATATATAAATTTGTCTCTATATTTGTTATATTCTTTCTACATATAATATACATAATATTATCATATATATGCTATATATTACATAAATATATATTAATATATGTTACATATAAATAAATATATAATATATTTATATGATTATAAATAGGTATAATTATATGAGAGATACATATATAGAGAATATTTATATATATTTATATATGACTATTATATAAGTATATATTTTTTAAATTGGTGTATTGTAATTATATATCACAATGAGGTTCAAAGTGATAAAATGCACAAGCACATATCACACAGTTTATTTCTAAGAATCTGTTTCTTAATAAAAAAGTGAGTATCATGAGGTGAAAATATTTTTTCTCCTATTTCCATCTATTTTGCAGTGCGTACTTTCTTGGGATCCCATAATACCTGAAACTGTGACAGTCATATTGGAACTATGGTTCAAGCCTGGAATCTAAAGCCAATATGTTTGACAAAGACAGTGTGTAATGATACAAGTGTCCTCAGTACCCTTCTCGAGTGACTGTACTGTCCTGGAATCACCCACTTCCATACATATGATTTATTGAACAACATATTTCCTTGGGTGTCAAGCCATTTTTAGCCAAATTTTGGTTACTTTTACCTGAACATATTCAGAAGCACAACTGGAGATAGTAACTCCTAATGGAAAGATTTCTCTGGCTAGAACACCAGAAACATCAGAGAATGCCTTTTATTAATGTTTGGACAAGCATGTTGTGCGGATGGCAGCAGAGTTGCACAGTTTAAAGTGTAGCTGATACTGTACAATAGACTGTATTTTCTATTCAGAAACAGCTGTGAGAATAAAAGAAACTTAGTAGTACTCCAATTCACTTTCACATCATTCTGAAACTTTTACTTAATGAAGAGCTGACCACAAGAGGGTTATTGACATCTTAGATATTCCTATCTAAATCTGTGTCCTGTACTTCCTGACCTCATATTCCCTTAACCAACTTCCACACAGCCCTTCAGCATAAACAAAGCTTCACAACTTGCATCCTGTAGAAGAAAAAAATGTTAAAAAGGCAAAAATTGAGAAAAAATAATGGATTTTTGATAAAAAATTGATAAAAAATCAATAAATGTTTAAAAGTAAAACTGTAAATTAACCTCAAAGACTAGAATGCAAATGCTAGAAACTAACATGGAGATGAATTTGTAGTATATTTACACATTCATAAATGCACATTTAAAAAAACCCATTTTTCATTATAGGGCTGGTTGTCTAGGTATTATCTAAATATGTGAGTAGTTTGAAAAAAAGTTCCAGAATCAATAATATGTAAAAAAGAAAAACAATCTATTTTACTCTTAAATAATGGTAGTTGGCTTTTTGTGTGTGTGTTCTTAAATATTCTCAGAGTTAATTAAATGGATCAACTTTTCTCTCCATATGTAAGTTACAAAGCAGTCATTTAAAGCAAATTTGACTATCCCACCAAATAACCTCTTCATGATGTATTTCTGTGTGATCCTGAAAATATCCTAAAAATATAAGTACTCACTTGAAAAAAAAGGGAAAGAAACCTTCAACTGAACTGAATTATTAGCATTTTCAACAGTTGTACTTTAATGTATGTCAAAAAGTGACATAAAAGTACTAGTCAGAGTCAGTCATGAAGATACAATATAGAGCAGACTATCACATTTTAAACTCCATTTTGTCACTCCTGGAAGTTTCATTTCTCCCTGAATATAAGATACTGCTGACAGATTCAACCTGTCACCTCATTTCTGTGATGCTGCAGCTAAAAGGGTCTCCTGAAACATCTATGGTGAAAGTGGAAAATTTTATATACCCAAATTTTCTGATATATATTTAATCAAATAGCTCACATTATGCTATAAAACATTAGCTAAATACATATATGAAAGTATCAAATAGAATTGTACTATGTGATAGTTTATCAACAGTTTTATAAATCTTGAGAAAAATGGTTATGTCTGAGTTATTGCTAACTAAGAACATGGAAGAGTAGAAAGAGGAGTGGGATTCAGGAGAAAATTCACCGTGATCTCTGTGCATTTATGTTTCTATCACTGTGAAACTTATGATATATAATTACAAGTCACCAATAAAAGTATATTTTAAAAGAATAATTAAAAAACATGAATACAAAGTAAATTTATCTTATTTTAATATGTAATCTCCTTTTGGCTCTACATCATTGTATCTATAAAAGTTTAATATATTATTATATCATTGTATCTGATACCATCACATACTTTCTCATCTCCCATGGGATTTTAATCCTATTAATGAGTTTATCCCATCATAATTATTGCAAGAAAGATACTTAAGAAGAATGTAGATTAAATCAATCTTACCTGCTTATACATTCTCAAAATACATCTCGAGCACTTTATGAAATTATAGTATATATAATGAAAAAATGAACACAAGTATATAAAATCTGATGAATTTCTACAAACTAAACATATAAAATAAAATTTTATAAAATTTTAAATATTTAGATATTTCTCTCATTTAGATATTTATCAAAATAAGATAGATCAAATATTTTTTGAGAAATTTCTAAATATTTCTAAATATCTAAATATAGAAATATCTATATATTTCTCTATATTCTTATTGGCACATTGTAATTATACATCATGATGACATTCAATGAGATACAAACATACTTGCACACAACACTTGATGTATTTCCTTCTCTACCCCAACCTGCTTCTCCTACCTGCTCCTCCCTTCTCATACATGTTGTTGAGATTGGTAGTGAACCTTTTTATATTAACATAACATTATTTGAACTATTTCCTTCCTATATCGATTTTTATTTTCTACCCTCCTTCTTTCCCCAAACGCCTTCCACTATTCCTCATTTATTTGAAGACACTTTTGTTTTCTATTTTATCTGTAGCTTCCACATATGATATAAAACATATGATCTTTGACTTTCTGAGACTGGCTGATCTCACTCAGCATAATATCTCTTTCCATCTTTTTCCCTGAAAAATATCTATTTTTATTCTTATTTGTGACTGGGCAAAATGTAATTGTATGGATATATTCCATTTACCTACTGACAGACAACTAGGTTGGTTCTATATATTGGATATAGTGTGAATATAGTATTCTAACTTTAATTATTTTGAAAAGATACTGAGGAAATATATAGCTATGTCATGTAGTTCCATTTTTGTCTTTTTTTTTTTTTTTGGTGGTACTGGGGTTCCTGGAAAACCCTTCTACCTCCAGGCTACACTCCCAGACCTATTTTATACTTTTATTTGGAAACAGGGTCTCTTAAGCCCGTGAGGATGGCTTCGAACCAGTGTGTTCCTCCTGTCTCCGTCTCCCAAGCACGGGGATTGCAAGCATGCGCCACAATGCCTGGGCATTTTTATCTTTTGAAGAACCTCCAGACTAAACTCTATAGTGTAAAAATATGAGAAAATAGAAATTTTATATTCTAGTTTTATTTTGGCCTTTTTACATTTAGCTTTCCTGGTATTGGGTTGTGTTTCTTATACATTCTGCATTGTTCATACTTCCCCTTGTCACTTATATAGTTTGCAAATATTTTCTCCCATTCTGTAGGTTATCTCATCATCTGGTGTTAGTTGTGTAGAAGCATTTTAGTTTGCCATAATTCTATTTGTTCATTTTGGGTTTGTTTCTTACACTTTGGGAATCCTACACAAAATAATCCTTGTTCATTGCAGTGTTCAAAAGTATTTTATCCATGTTTTCTTCTAGTACTTTTATCATTTTGAGATTTACTCTTAAGACTTTTATCTAAGTCTACCATTTATATGATAAGAGAGAAGGGCCTAGTTTTATTCTTCTGCATGTGGGGATCTAATTTTCTTCGTTCCATTTACTGAAAAGACTGCTCTTTGCCAATGTGCATTCTTAGAATTTTTGTCAAAGACCAATTAGATGTAGATGTATGAGTTTATTTCTGGGCTCTCTATTCTGATCCTGGGGCCTATGTGTCTATTTTTTGCCAATATCATACTGTTTTCATTGCTAAAATTCTGTAGTACACTTTAAAGTCTAATAGTGTTAATACTCCCTTTTATGTTATTTGCTGACAATTGCTTTGAGTATTTGAGGTGTTTTGTACATTCATACAGATGAATTTAGGATTTTTTTAGCTAGTTTTGTGGAAAATGACTTTGGAATTAAATAGGGATTACATCAAATTTATAAATTACTTTGTATGGTATTAACATTTTAATGATATTGATTTTTATAATTTATGAACACAGTATGACTTTTTATTACTTTGTGTACACTTCCATTTCTTTCATCAAAATTTTATATTTTTTAGTGTTGAGAAATTTTCTCTCTTTGGTTAAATTTATTCCAATTGCTATTATTTGTAACTATTGAAAATAGGATTGATTTCTATTTCTTTTTTACATAATTTGCTATTGACAAATAGAGGTGTTATTAATTATTATATGTTGATTTTTATATCCTGCAACTTTGCTGAAATTTTTTTAGTTTTAATAGTTTTGGGTGTACTATTTTGATTTTTAATAATGTAAGATCATCGTCAACAATGAAGAATTTTTCTTTTCCTTTCTGGATTTCCTTTATTTATTTTATTTTCTAATTGTTCTGGTTAGGACATTCCGTAGTCTCTTGAATAAAAGTGGTAAAAGTGGGTGTGCTTTCTTTGTTCTAAAAATGGCAAACAGGCATATGGAAAAATCCTCAGCATCACTAATAATCAGGAACGCCTGAAACAAAGCTATAATAAGATATCACCTCACTGCATTTAAATGGCTATTATAAAAAAGAAAGAGACCTCAAGTGTTGATAAAGATTTGAAGAAGAGAGATTCCTTACCATTTGAACTCTCCCAAATACATTCATTCCATGAAGCCAGTATCACATTAATATCAAAATCAAAAATACAGCTCAAGAAAAGAAAACTAGAGGCCTATAACACTGATGAATTCATATGCGAAACTGATAAAATACTAGCAACATGGATTCAAAACCAAATCAAGAAAATTATATATCACGACCAAGTCAGGTTCATCCCTGGGATGCAAGTTTGGTTCAACAGGTAAAAAACAATCCATATAATTCATCACATAAATAGAAAAAACACAAAAATTCCATGATTATTTCAATAGATGCTGAAAAAGCATTTGGTAAAATTCATTACCCATTTATGCTAAAACATTGCAGAAAATCAGAAGAAACACACTTCAACATCATAAACGCAATATACAACAGCCAGCATCTTATTATTATTATTATTATTATTATTGTTATTATTATTATTATTATTATTATTATTATTATTATTTTTGGTACTGAGGATGGAACCCAGTGACATTCTATCTCCATCTACAACCCCAGTCCTATTTTTTATTCTTTATTTTGGAAACACGATCTCAGTAATTTGCAGAGAGCCTCTCTAAGTAGCTGAGTCTGGCTGTGAACCTATGTTTCTCCTGTCTCAGCTTACCAAGTACTAGGATTACAAGCTTGTGCCACCACATCCAGCAGCAAAATCATATTGAATGAGGAAAATCTGCAAGAGTTCCCCTACAAACAGAAACAAAACAAGGATGTGTATTATCACCACTTCCTTTTAATATAATTTTATAGATTCTTATAGATTCTAGCCAGAGCTATAATGTAAAAGAAGGAAATCAAAGGAGTATAAATAGAAAAAAAAAGAATTAAAACTATCCCTGTTTGCAGATGACATGATATTATACTTAGAAAACCCATCAAACTCAATTAAAAGGCTTATAGAACTGATAAAAAATTCAGCAGACTGCCTGGATACAATATCAATCTTATAATACCCAAAGCCTTCACTAAAAGAAAAAATCCAGGAAACACTTCCATTCATGCTATTCCACAAAATAATAAATAGATAAATAAAATGCTTTGGAATAAACTAAACCAAGGAGGTAAAAAAATCTCTACAAAAATCATAAAACATTGAAAAAGAAATCAAAGACCTTAGGAGATGAAAAGATCTTCCATGCTCTTGGATGGGCAGAATAAATATTACAAAAATGGCCATTCTTCCAAATGTGATCTACACATGCAATGCAATACCCAACAAATTACATAGGTTATTCCTCACAGACATAGACAAATCAATCCTTTAATTCATTTGGGACAACAAAATCCCATAATAACCAATGTAATTCTTAGCAACAAGAATTACAACAGGAGAGATCTCATTATCTCATTTCAAACTATAAACAAATCCCAAGTAGTAAAAACAGCATGGTATTGGCACAAAAAAAGACACATAGGCAGATGGAGCAGAATAGAAGATTCAGAAACAAATCCACACACTTATATCCAATTGATTTTTGACAAAGGTATCAAAAACATACACTGGAGAAAAGATATCCTCTTCAAACAAAGGGTTTTGTAAAATTTGGTTAGCCATATGCAGAAACATTGAAATAAACCCCAATTTCTTATCTTGCATGAAAGTCAACTCATGATGAATCAAAGACTTGAAAATTAAACCAGAAACCTTACACCTCCTTGAAAAGGACATAGTTTCAACAGTTCAACATATAGATGCAGATTAAAAGACAAAAACAAACAAACAAAAACTTTATAAGACCTTGAAGGCACAGAAATTTTAAAAAGGATCAGTATGCAGAATTGCATTAAACTGAAGAACTTCTGTGTAGCAAAGGAAACAATCAAAAACCTTAACAGAGAATGGCCAGAAAAATGTAAGGTTTTATTTTAGCCTAAGAAATTTAGAGAACTATTAGTAATAAGTCTTTCTAATTTAAAAATTTTTAGCCTTTTTGTCAACATACATTTTATCTTATGAAAGATAGCATAAGTTATACTTAGCTCTTGTAACAAAAGCCAAATTCATCTTATTTAATTCTTACTCCTTGACTTTTCACTGAATTGAATATTAAAAGCTGGTGATACACAGCTGATGCCATATGCTGTGATACTTTTATTTCAACATTGTGACAACAGTGTCATGGCAAATACAAAGACTGATAAATCTGGGAAAAATAGGATCATAAAAAATAGAAATGTTTAAACAATTGGTAAATGTGTTAGTGAATGTTTATTTAAAGTGTGAAAGGTAAATGGATCTTGAGTTTAAGTATGATAGAGTTTTGATTTTGTTTTTTCTTCAATAAAAACATTAACAAGTGTGTTCAATGCTACATAATTTGCAGTAGTATTATAATCAAAATGAAAAAGATTTTTTATAATAATACATTTGATAGCTACACCTGCCTTGTTTTCCCACTGTTTTAATATAGCACTGTGTTTTTGAAAGCACCTTGGTTACTTATAAATTTTGACAAATGTAAATAAAATTATTATAAATACCTGTTTGCATATTTTTGTGTAGACATAAGTTTACGAATACTTTAGGTAAATACCAAAAAGTATAATTACTGGATTATATTGTCAGAGTATGCTTAGTTTTCTAGGAAGCTGCCAATTTGTTTTCCAAAGTATTTGTACTATCTTTTTTCCACTTGAAATAGATAAGAATTCCTGCTTTTACACATTCTTATCACTATTTGGTATTATCAGTATATGAATTTTGAACATTGCAACAAGTTTGGTAGTATCTCACTGTTGCTTTGCTTGGAGTTCTCTAATGACATATAATGTTGAATATCTTTTCATATATTTATATCCATCTATGTATCTTCTTTATGAGTCTGTTAAAGACTTGTCCGTTTTTTATTTGGGTTCTTAGGTCTCTTATTTTTGAATTTTAAGAGATTTTGTATATTTGAATAACAAATTTTCATTTGCTATGTCTTATGCAAACATTTATCCCATTTTTTTCATTCTCTTGACAATGCCATTTCTAAAACAGAAGGTTCTGACTTTAATGAAACTCATCCATTTTTTTAAACCAATTTTGCCTTTAGTATTACCTAAAAGTCATTATAAAATCCAAGATCATCTAGAGTTTCTTTATATTTTTCCATGAGAGTTTTATATTTTAAATATTACATTTAGTTTCATGGTCCACTTTGAGTTAATTGTTTTAAAAAGTGTAAGACATGTATCTAAATGTATTTTTTTCATGTGAACATATTATTTCAGCATAATCATTTATTAAAAAGACTTTCTAGCTGGAAATGGTGGCACATTCTGTATTCCCAGCATTAGGAAGGCTGACACAGGAGGATCAGGATTCACAGACAGCCTTGGCTACTTAGGCCCTTTGCAACTCATTGAGACCTTGTCTCAAAATAAAGAATAAAATATAAATAGGGCTTGGGGTGTCACTCAGAGGTAGAATGCACCTACGTTATATCTCTCGTACCACAAAAAAGGCTATGTTTTCTGTACTATATTACTTTTGTCAAAAGCCAGAGAAAAAACGTTATGTGGGTATAGTTTGAGTTACCTATTATGTTCCACTGACCTATTTATTTTTATTTTGCAATTATAACAGTCTTTATTATTGCAAGTAATTCTTGAACAGAATAATATCAGTCCACCAACCTTATTCTTCAAATGTTTGAACAGGACATACATCTGTTCCTTTTATTGCTGCATAGAATTCCATTGTATATATATCCCATAATTTTGTAATACATGTATCTGTTAATGAACATCAAAGTTGGTTTCATAATCTGGCTATTGTGAATTGTGCCACAACAAACATGGATATCCATGTATCACTATAATATTCTGATATCAGTCCCTTTAAAAAGATACCCAGGAGTGGTATAGGTGGGTCATATTGTAGGTTGGGATCATATTGAATCTATATATCCATTTGATGGAAAATGACATCTTAGCAATTTTAAGTTCTCTTGTCCATGAACATGGTCACACTTTTCACATTTATAGCTGTTCTTGATTTCTTTCATCAGAATTGTATAAGTTTTTTCATTGTATCTTGTACCTATTTTGATTATAGTCACTTCATTTTTAAAGTTCTAATGTGAATGGCAGTTTTTAATGACAATTTTGACTTGTTCATTTCTGGGTTATGAAAATGATGACAAATTTTTATGTCAACTTTGTATGCTAAAATACAATCTTACTGTAATTTTTTATTTACTTGAGTAGGATAAGACAATATTTTGTTATTTTTCTTAGATTTTTAACATAATTTTATTACCTGCAATGAACACAGTTTTATTTCTTCTTTTTCAGTACGTACAAATGTCATTGCTTTTTAGTGTCTTAATGCATCAGGATGTCTAGGGCAATGGTGAATAGGAGTGATTAAAGAAGACATCCTTGTCTTATTCTTGATCTTTGCTAGAAATCAGGCATTATCTCTCTTTTTATTTTCCTTTCTTAACATATTTTTATTATTTTTGTTGGTGCATTGTACCAATTTGATAAATTTGCTTTTTATGTTTATAGGTGTTTTTTTTTAATTTTTTGCGGTACTGAAGATGCCTCTGAGCTACACCCCAGCTCTCTCGATTTTTTTTTTTTTTTACTCATTTTATTTTTGAAACAGGATCTCACTGAGTTGCAAAGGGCTTCACTAAGTAACTAAGGCTGTCCTCACACTGCGATCATCTGGTCTCTGCCTCCCGAATGTTGGGATTACAAGTATGTGCCACCACGCTCGGCGGTATATAGTTTTTTTATTCCTCAGAATTTTCTAAATGTTATGATCATATAATGTGTGCAATATTTAATTTTACATGCTTCTTGTTGCTATTACACATTTTAGCTCTTTGAAATGTACTTTTAATCTACACTGATTTTTATTGTTCTAAAATTTAGTTTATTTTATAATGCAGCCACAAATGCTGTCTTGTGCTTAGTATTAGCTTGGCATGTATCTCTCTCTCTGTCTACCTCTTTATCTGTAAGTTAACTGAAAATAATATTTCTTAAGATAACTAGCATTTAAAAAAACATTTTAAGATATATAAACTATCAGAGTTATCCTAGATACAGATGACAGTTAAAAGGTAAAAGTATAGACTCTGGAGTCATGACTCTTCTGCTCAGAATCTAGAATTATTGCTGACCAGTTTTAAGTCTTGAGATATTCCTGTGACTCAGTTACTTTATCTATAAAATAGCATGTTCTCACATAATAATATATTGCCCCAAACAAAATGTTTGTTTAATGTGTGAAAGACAGGTTAGAAGATATGTGGAAATGAAAAGTAATACGGTAAAGAGAAAAGTTGCAATTATGTGGGAAAGGAACAAGAGCAGTGTGGAAAGATGTTTCTGAAACATGTCTGAAGAAAGAAATTATAGAAAGGTTGAAACTAAAATAAAATTAGAAAAATAAACATGTTGAACATAAATCTTAAAAAACTATGATAGAAATGTTATATATCAGATAAAACTCAAGACAATAAAAAATACAAGGAATCAAATTATGTGTATATCATCTGCTGAAGGGACATTATTTTACCCACAGTAAATATTTGGTAGTATCTGAAGACATCTTCAGTTGTCACAGTAAGGAGTGCAGGGATATTATTGGCCTTTAATAGATTGAAGCCAGGAATTATGCTAAACCTTACATAACACACAGGACAGCCTCCAAAGCAAAGAGTTATACTGGCCAAAATACCAATGGTGCTGAAGTTAAAAAACTTTAAACTAGGGCAGTCTGTATCTAACTTCTGTCTCTAAAATTAAATATTGTCATTCTAACTCCCAGTATGCCAGAATATAACCTTATTTGAAATAGAGTCTTCACGAATGTAATTAAGTTAATAGAAGGTCATTGGGGAATTCCCTAATCCAGTATGTTAGACATCATTATAAGAATATAATGTAAAGATAAATAGACACAGAAAAATGCCATGCAATGACAAAAAAGAAATTGTCATGATGTAAATGCAAGTCAAAGAGCATTAGATGTTGATAGCTATACCCAGAAAATAGAGAGAGGCAGCAAAGTATTCTGGCCAGAACAATGTCAGAGGAGAGGTGGCTTTGCTGATATTGATTTCAGACTTATTATTTGTAGAACTGTGAAATAACTACTAAGTTATTAAGCTTGTAGTACTGTGGTACAATAATCCTAAGAAATTTATGCTTTGGGTAATAGGAATCACAAACAAAAAGCTATAATTCTCCTTACCTCACCTTAAACTGATAATAAGTAAAGTTATAATTGCAAAAGCTGCAGTGTTAAATATATGTGTATTTCAGTATTCTGTTCCCTGCATCTTTTATCTTTGCTCTACTCTTTTCTCAAAAACTATATTTAGAAATACATTTGTTTACTGTACAGAAGTCAATGATGAGCTGCTTGGAAAGTGGTAGTCCTGTAAGATTACAGATTACGATGTAGCTGAAAAGTGTCTGTCACCTGGTGATGTTGTAGGCATTGTCAGGTCAAAGTGCAACGCACTATTCAAATATTTTAGTGTCACTGACACTGATGTAAACAAGCCTGCCTTGTTGCCAGTTCTATAAAGATACAGCAATGCATTTATGTTTAATAAATAATATTTAATAGTGAAAGTAGGGGGCTATGATATTGATTTGCATATTTCCTATACTATACTTTTTGTAATCATATTAGAGTGTGAACTCTCTATTCATAGAGAAAACAAAAAGATTTTGTAATCTAGTATATTGTGTTATGGCACCAGTAGTTTCATATATCTTATTCTTTCTGTCTTTTGATTGCATCATTTTTTCTTATGCTTTATTTATTCTCATATATATATATATATATATATGTACATATATACAAATTGCATTTATCTATTGCATTATCTCTTATGCTTAACCTTTTCTTATATTACTTTATATATTATGTTAATTATATGTTAATATAGTACATATATATATATAATTTGCCTTTATTGGTAGGCAGTAATTACATATCATAGTGAATTTTTTTTTGGCGGTACTGGGGTTCCTGGAAGCCCTTCTACCTCCGGGCTAAACTCCCAGACCTATTTTTATATTTTTGAAACAGGGTCTCTTACGCCAGCATGGCTGGCTTCGAACCTGCGCGATCCTCCTGTCTCCGCCTCCCAAGCGCAGGGATTACAAGTGTGTGCCACCACGCCTGGCCTAGCATAGTGAATTTGATTCAAAGTGATATATTCATACATATTAACTGGAGTTTTTCTCTCCACATCAACCTTCTCCCTGGTTTCTCCTCATATTTGCTAGTGAGATTAGTAGCAGTATGTTCATATATGGACACAAAATATGAGCTGTTTCCTCCTTAATCTCCTCCAAGCCATTCTAATGTTGTTTTGATCATCATGGCCATTCATTATACAAAATACACTACTAAATTTGCCAGTGAAGAACCACATCAAGTGACTGACCTGCAAACAAAATTAAAGGACTACAAATGTAAAAAATGAATGATGATTATTGCTCACTATCAAGCATACTATTTTGTAGTAGCTGTGCTCTTAAAGAACAATAACAAAGGGACAGGAGCTGGTAAAGTGTTTGCTTTACTGAAGGTAATGAGACTAAAATACCTAAGAAGTGTCTACCTCAGGTATGGAGAAACCTATTGACCTGGTTGGAAGGCAGTACACAGAAGTAAATCACTCTTAGCCCCATGAAGATCAGGGTCAAAGCAAAAAGTTTGTGATGTTGAAAGAAAATAATGGACCTGGAGAGTGAATTTACTGCTAGCTCTGGGTTGATTACAATTCAAGCATCATTACTCCCTACAGAAATGTGAAAGGAAAGGATGCGACTGAGAATGGTGATTTGAAAGCAGTTGAAGAATTTATTCAAATTCTATGAAGATGATTGTGTAGAACAATTACTTGCCAAAGCAAATCTGGTTATAACAATCTGGAAGTGCAAATAAGAATGATCTAGCTGAGCAATAGGCTATAACATTATCTAGGTATAGAGTATGCTATGCTAAGTAGGTTTGTGTATGTTATATTCTGTGATATTCACACAACAATAAAATCACCTAGTGGTAAATTTGTCATAGTGCATCCCCATTGTTAAGTGAAACATGATTTTTTGCATTGGGAAATGTTTGTATATTTTTATAGAAATGAGTGGAGCAAATTAAAAAATGTGATAAAATCAATATTTAAAGAAGTTATATTGTAGTTTTTATACTCTACAAGTTGCCATAACTTCTTATACAGCAAATATTACATATAAATAAATATATAATATACCTGCTTATTATATATCTGTTTATATACATAAGATGTGTATGCACATAATATATAAGTTTGGTGTATAATATTACCAAATACAATAATATACCACACCAAATTTACATTATATGTATGTGCAAATATATGTAAATACTATATAAAATATGTAATATGTAAAAATACAAACATACATATAATACTCACAGAATGGGCCATGATGCTGGTCAAAAAAGGAAAAACTAAAATAATTTTAACAGTATATTTTTTTTTATCAATGCAACATCAAAAAAGGTTTTTAAGAGACTAGCTTTTATGAAAATGCTAAAAATAAGTTTATTTAAGAAAAAGTAAAATAAAAGTTGGATAGAGATCATTGGAAGTCGCTCAAATCATGTCATCTTTGTATTGACCTTCTTTCCAGTTCATATTTACTCTGATATGATATTGTCCCTATGACTTGCTTTGGGCAAGAGAATGATTACATACATGTAAAACCATAACTTCAAAAGTGCTTCCAATTTGTTACCTCACAATGTGAATATACTTAATGCTGATCTACTTTACACATAAAGATGGTTGTGATGGTAAATTTTGTGTTATGTGTAGTTCAATAAAATTAAAAATAACACTTAAATAAACCAGAAAGGGTGGCACACAACTGTAATTCTAGTACTTGAGAGGTTGAGATAGAATTATTGCAGGTGTATAGCCAGTGTGCTATAACTTAGTTTCTGTTTCAAAATTAAGAATAAAATAAGGCTGGACTATAGCTCTGAGTCAGAATATCTATGAGTTTAATTCTCAGTACCACAAAAATAATGATAATATATAAAATAAAAAATATTGAAAGTGCCTTCATATTATGTTATTTTCTTTTGCTATTGGCTAAAGGAGAATTAGTCTGTCATATGACTAAGATTATCTTAAATGACCCAAAAGCAGTTAATTTACTAGTTAACACCAGATGCATGAAAACTCAAAACAGACATAATCTAGCCAGGCTTGGTGGCATGCCCCTCTAATCCCAGTACTAAAGAGGCTGAGGTAAGAGGATCTCAGGTTCAAGGATAACCTCAGAAAGTAGTGAGACTCTTATCAAACTAGCAAGACACTGTTTCAAAACAAAAACAAAAAATAGGATGAGGAATGTACCTCAGAGGTAGAATACCCCCTGAATTCAATCCCAGTACCACACACAAGAAAATAACATCATCCAAGCTAATCAATACACAGAAACCTACAGCTCACCACTAAATTTGTGAACAATATTAATGGTGCCTTTTTTAGCTCATGTTTTGGGGTAGTTTTGTTTATGCAAATTAGTAAAGTTAAGTGATATAATTCAGATTGAGAACAGGAAAATCATAAAAATTATAATGAAGATTAATCAAATCATGAGATCATTTTATAACCAATTATGTACCAATACATTTGAAAAGAGATACAGTGAAAACATTTATGGCAAATATAAAGTATCATGACAATAAAAAAAGGCTATTTGAAAAGAACCCAAAAGAGCAAATATTTGCCAAATAACCAAGACCAAGATTATTTTGAAGATTAATTATATGAAATATTCAAATAAATTTGTTCCAGAAAACAAAAATTTAGAGAACTTATTTATTTTATGTACTAATTGATAATCTTTTAAAAAAAATTTTATTGGTGCATTGTAATCATACATCTTAATGGGATACCCATCACCCAATTAGTCCTTACCTAATCTTGATACTATAACCAATAAAATATGCTATTATAGGAAAAATCAAATCCTGATTTTATTGATTAATATAAAATGTATACAAATATAAGTTTAAACAATTGTTATCACAATCAGGTAGAATATATTCAAGAAATTTAAATGATTTATACATGTGTGTGGATGCTGTGGATAGCACAACTATTAGCATTTTAATGTACTCAAGAATAAAATAAGAAAATCTTAAAGGCAAAAAACAAAAGGCCAAGTGACATTTGGAGGCATTCCAATTAGAATCACTCCAGACTTCCCAAACCAAGTCATAAAAGCCAGAAGGGCCTGGAGCAGCATATTTCAAACTCTGAAAGAAAACAACTTGCAGCCCCAAATTTTCTACCCAGCAAAACTATCTCTCAAATTAGATAAGGAAATAAAAATCTTACATGACAAACAGAAACTAAAGGAATTTATGTCTTTAAAACCAGTGCTAGAAAAAATACTCAAAGAAAGTAACTACAAAGAAGAAATAAGTAATACATGCCAGAACCAGAGAAGCAAGAATTTCCATCCAGCAGACAACTAAGCAAAGAACAAACAGTATTTCAAGCAGAAGTAAAATCTCAACATGATAGGAATTAAAAATCATCTATCAGTAATCACACTGAATGTAAATGGCCTCAACTCCCCAATAAAAAGACATAAAGTGGCTAAATGGATTAAGAACCAGAACCCATCTATCTGCTGCTTGCAAGAAACACACCTTACAAGTAAAGATAGTAAAAAACTTAAAGTAAAGGTCTGGGTCAAGGTAATCCATGCCAACAGAACTGGAAGACAAGCAAGAGTAGAAACTATCATAGCAGATAAGTTAGATTTTAAGCCCAAGCTTATTAGAAAAGACAAAGGAGGTAATGTTTTTCTGGTGAAAGGAACAATCCAGCAAAAGGAAATAATGATAATCAATATTTATGACCCAAACATAGGGGCAGCTACTTTCATAAAACAAATTATTTGTGACATTAAGCCACATATAAATCCCAATAAAATAATACTGGGAGACTTCAACATGCCTCTCACACCATTTGACAGATCTTCTACACAAAATGTCACTAAGATGACTCAGACTTAAAGAACACCATTAACCAAAAGGACCTGTTAGACACATATAGGATATTTTACCCAACTACAGCAGAGTTCACATTTTTCTCAGCTTCTCATAGAACCTTCTCCAAAATAGATCACATCCTGGGCCACAAAATAAGCACTAGCAAATTTAAAAAAAAGTGACCTAATTCTCTGTCTCTTTTCAGACCATAATGGAATAAAACTAGAAATGAACAGTAAGATGACCCAAAGAAACCACATAAACATGTGGAGACTGAACACCACACTTCTAAAGGAAGAATGGGTCAAAGAAGGAGTAAGAGGTGAAATCAAGAAATTTCTAGAAACAAACAAAAGTAGATATAAAACATATCAAAACCTCTGGGAAACATTGAAATCAGTATTAAGAGGAATATCCATGTTCATGAATAGGCAGAATAAATATCATCAAAATGACCATACTTCCAAAAGTGATCTAGAGATTCAATGCAATACCCATTAAATTACTAAGATCATTCTTCATAGACATAGAAAAATCAGTCCTTAAATTCATTTGGAACAACAAAATTTCAGAATAGGCAAAGTAGTTTTCAGTAACAAAAACGATGCAGAAGGAATCACAATACCTGACTTTATACTACCAAACCATTGTAATAAAAATTTCATGGTACTGGCACAAAAACATACATAGAACAATGGAGCAGAATAGAAGACTCAGAAACAAATCCACACACAGACAATTGATTTTTGACAAAGGGAAAAACATACACTGGAAAAAAGATAGCCTGTTCAACAAATGGTGTTGGCAAAACTGGTTAACCATATGCAGAAAATTGGAAATTAATCCTATTTTCTCACCCTGCACAAGAGTCAGTTCAAGATGGATCAAATACTTGGAAATTAGACCAGAGACATTGAGGCTCCTTGAAAAGGGCATAGGTTCAACACTGCAACCCATAGGCACAGATAAAATCTTTCTCAACAAGACCCCAAAGGCACAAGAAACTAAAAGGCAAATCAATACATGGGATTGCATGAAATTAAAGAGCTTCTGTCCAGCAAAGGAAACTGTCAAGACCTCAATAGAGAGCCAACAGAATGGGAGAAGATTTTTGCCATCTACTTCTCGATAGAGGACTAATATCTAGAATATACAGAGAACTCAAGAGACTCAACACTAAAAAAACAAATAACCCAATCAAAAAATGGGCAAGTGAATTGAATAGACACTTCACAAAAGAAGAAATTCAAATGGCCAATAAATGAATGAATAAATGTTCAACATCATTAGCAATCAGAAAGATACAAATCAAAACTACCCTGAGATTTCACCTAACTCAAACTAGAATGGCAATTATTCAAAACTCAAATAACAACAAATGCTGGCAAGGATGTGGAGAAGTGGGAACTCTAAAACATGGTTTGTGGGATTGCAAATTAGTGCAATCACTATGGAAAACAGTACGAAGGATCCTCAGAAGAATGGGAATGAATTTACCATTTTATCCAGCAACAACACTTCTGGGTATCTACCCAAAAGAAAGGAAACCAAACTACCAAACTTGCATGCATATCTATGTTAATAGCTGTGCAATTCACCATTGCCAAACTATGGAACCAGTCAAGATGTCCATCAACAAATGAATGGATTACAAAACTGTGGGATATGTACACAATGGAATTTTACTCAGCCATAAAGAAAAACACAATTACATAATTTACAGAAAAATGGATAGAACTGGAGGGTATTATGCTAAGTTAGATTAGTCAGTCACACACACACACAAAGAAATTGGATACTTTCCCCTAATATGGGAAAGCTAGAGAGAAATGGGTAACAGGAGATCCTACAGAGGAGTAAATAAGGAGAACTAACTGAGGGAATGGGAGAAGGGAAGAGGGAAACTCTATAAAGCACATAATGTATTTAAACATATCAAAGTCAATCACTAAGACAAGCATGGGAAGGAGAGATGGGGAGGGAATGGGGTGGAGATAGGGTAAAGGCTAATTGGGTGATGTGTGCATGTATGTCTCCACAAGTCTTTTATCTCATTAAGATATATGAGTACAATACATCAATAAAAATTTAAAAAATAAGAGAAAAAATAAACTAAAAAATTATTACATTGAAATTTTATTTTATTTTATTTTTTGGTACTGGGGGTTAAACTTAGAAGCACTACCTCTGAGCTACATCCTCAGCCCTACTTTTTATTATTTTATTTTTGAAATAGGGTCTCATTAAATTGCAGAGGGCCTCATTAAGTATTTGAGGCTGATCGTGAACCTGTGATCTTCCCATCTCTGCCACCCAAGTACTGAGATTATAAACATATACCACCATGCCCAGCTGAAAGTTTATTTTTCATAGAAAAAAATCTGAGCTTTTTGTAAAGCTAGTTCAAGTTAAAAAATTCCTGAAAAATAATGATAGAATTCCCCACCCTATAGCAAAACACAATAAGAATAACTCAGACACATTACAATCCCTTTTAACATAAAAAAATAGAGCACACATTTCTCTATTTGATTTTGCTACTGGGTGTCTGGTTTAACATTTTAATTAAAGATAAATATAAATTATTTTATTAGTTTGCCAAAGCTACTAAAACAAAGTGCCACAAATTGGGTGACTTAAACAACAATAATGTACTGTCTCATTTACAGGCTGGAAGTCTGAGATTAGCTGTCAGCAGGGTTGCTTCCTTCTGAGGGCTGAAAGGGAGCATCTGTTCCAACTATCCTTAGCTTTGGGAGTTTGCTGTTCTGGAAAAATGTCTACTTTGTTTAACAATAATATAACATGATAACCCTTACTTATGCAACACATTTATAATTATATTCCTTCATTAAAATGAGTAAATAGTGTGAATATAAGTTTTAATTTATCATATTCACTGTATAAATTCTATTTAAATTCATAACTACTCTCATCATGCATTGTATGCAATTTCACATAGCAAACTTTTAATAGAGCTAAAGCATTATGAAATCATAATTAAGATTTATTTTTGTGGAAACCATACTGAATAGTTATTAAACCTGAAAAAAATGAATGTTATGAAAAATCCTATTTAATAATGATTTTGTGATCTGATTGAAGGTAAGAAAACTTGTTTTATATTTCACTGACAAAAAACATAAATGGAAGACAAGCTAAGAAATACATGATTCTTTAAAAATATTAAGCTAATTTATATTAATTAAGAAATGGTTTTAGCTTTTTAATTTAATAAGAACAAAACAACTGACTCTCAAAATATTCCATGAATAGCACAAAAAGGAAAAGAAGAGAAACAAAAAGAGAAAAGAATACAAACATAAGCATAGAGTCAGAAAGAAAAAGATAAGCACAATGAAAAATGAATTAAAGTGTTTTGAAGTTTGAAACAAATAGACTATCATATAATGTATCTTTGAAAACTATGTTCATCAATATGATATTCTTAAAATTTTTTTTGGTGACTGTGAATTAGTTTTTCAGCTGTTACTGAAAACCTTTTATGACACCACTTTATTTTTAATTCTTGAAGAATCACTCTGAGTTGATTCTGGAGAAGGATTTGAGTGGCAAGGCTAATTAGTAAGAATAATAGTACCTTGACTGTTAACTGAGAGTCCAGGATCACGTTGCTGTATTACAAATCATTACTATATTACAACAAATTTTTTCAAGTTATCATTAAATATTCCCTTTATCATCTAATGTTAAAAATCACTGAAAATATGGAATTCCATGAATATTAGTTATTTTGGTAGACAACAGTACCAACACAAATATAGAAATACAGTAAACATTTAGTTCAAATACAGGCTTCTTCCCCTACACCATCATGTTACTCAAGCCACCTCTTATTGTTTTGAATATATTCTAGGTGGTGTTTATGTTTCTTTATTTTAAAAATATTTTCATACTCTTATTGGTGCATTATGGTCTCATATCATAGTATAGTGTAGAGTGATAGTGGTATACATGCAAACAGCACTTGGTGTCTATCCCTTGGCTCCATCCCCATTTCCATCCTTCTTCATACAGATCCTGAGATTGACGCTGGTGTACTCACACATGTATAAAATGAAAGTGACTACTTCGTTGATTCTCCCACTTCTCCTCCTTGTCCCCACCCCTCCTCCAATACCACGTTCCTGGCTCTTCTGGGTTTTGTCCCTTCATTATAAAGAGTCTCACTGGTATCCTACTTACTCCCTAGCTTCAACATAGGAGAGAAAATATAAGACTTTTCACTTTCTGTGACTGTCTAATCTCATTTAACATAATGTTCTCCAGGTTCATTCATTTTCCTGAAAAGTACATAATTTTGTTCTTATTGCTGTGTAGAATTCTACTGTATACATATCCCATAATTTGCTAATCCACTCATCTGTTGATGAAAACCAAGACTGGCAAGCTGGGCGTGGTGGCACATACTTGTAATCCCCACTCTTGGGAGGCGGAGACAGGAGGATCGTGCAGGTTCAAAGACAGCCCCGCTGGCTTAAGAGACCCTGTTTAAAAAAAAAAAAAAAAAAAAAAAAAATATATATATATATATATATATATATATATATATATATATATTAGGATAATAGGTCTGGGAGTGTAGCTCGGAGGCAGAAGGGCTTCCAGGAACCCCAGTGCCACACACACACACAAAGAAAGATTGGCTCCATAATTTGCTATGTGAATTGTGTGACTGTAATATTTTGATTTTAGTCTCTTTGGAAAGATACTCAGGAGTGGTATAGCTGGATCTTATGGTAGATCCATTCTCAATTTTCTGAGAAATTTCCACATTGACTTCCACAGTGCTGTACTAATTTGCAACCCCACTAGAAGTGTAGAAGAGTTCCAATTTCCCCACAGTTTCAACAGCTTTAACTGATTGTTTGACATCCTGATGATTGTCATTTGATTGAGGTGAGATGGAATCTCAGTGTAGTTTGAATTGCATCTCTCTGATTTTCTTATATTCATTGGCCATTTGTATTTCATCTACCAAATTGTAATGTTTAATGCCAGTAGGTCTTAATTTAAAAAAATAGAGAAAGAGCAAGATATATATATATATATATATATATATATATATATATATATAGCATGATACTTTCAGATATTCATACATTTGGATTTATAAATAAAATTGCATATATATTTTATTACCTCAGGAACTTATTTTTTAATAAATCAGGTATACTTAAAATCTATTCTATTAGTAACTATACAGTCACCATTTTGTAGAATAGATTTTTTTCCTATCTCAAACTTCATATTCTTTGAAAATATTAAAGGAGACATGTATACAACTCACACAATTCATCAGATATTTTAAGCACAAGTTTTATTTGAAAAATATCTAAACTTGGTACAGTAACAGATTCCTATAATCCCAGTATTTGGGAGGCAGAGACAAGAGGAACATAGTTTAAAGGTCAGCCTCAACAATTTAGTGAAGCCCTCAACGACTTAGTAAGACAATGTTTCAAAATAAAAATTAAATAGGGCTTAGGGTGTCGCTTAGAAGTAGAATGCCTCTAGATTCAATCTCCAAACCACAAAAGCAATTTTTAAAAAAGTTTAACCATTTCCTTAATCTTGAATCTGCATCAGACCTAATCTAATATCAAATTTGTCATCTTGTAATAATTACCTGAAATAAAACAATACTAAAATGCAGTGGTGTTCATGCTTTGAATTTGATCAATTTCCAAAAGCAATGGTCCAAAGTTTTTTGTTTGCCAGAAAATATGAAGATCCACAATAAGGCTGTGTTTCAACTAAATAGCAAAGAAAATCAAAGTCATTAAATGAGTGCAGACCACACAGAGTTCCTGTGAAAAAACTTCAGAAGAGGATGTCGTGATAAATCTCCTAAAATATGTTGACTTTGCTAGCCCTTGTCCACATGGCAAATCCTCCATTCTGCAGCCAGTCTGCTTCATGTAGGGATTAACCCAAAGATCCTGCACTTGAAAGAGAATGCCCCAGGACTTCATTTATATTCAGGCCTCACTGTGCTTTTGGGAAAGCCTGGGTAATCCATACAAACTGCCAACTGAAGAAACTGTAAGCACAGGTGTCATGACAAAACTGCTCCTGTTTTATTTCCATCTATCTCTGGAAATAAAAGTAAGTAAAAACTGGTTAAAATAAGTGAGCTCTGTAAACTTATTAAGGATTATGACTGAAAAATTCTCATTAATATTTTCTAACTATCGCCACTGATTTTAAGGTTGTCTACATTTAATGTTTGTAATTGTTTTTATGAATTTATTGAGGAATAAAACACTTTAAATGATACCAGGGCAATATGTGAAGGTATAATGACACATTTCACTGTGTGCAGGGAGAGAGCTAATCCTGTGGGATATGGAGGGAAATACGTCAAGGGCTGCATGTATGTATGTATGACAAATCATATTTTATAAATATAATATGACAAGGATAATTATTATGAAAGTCACCTTAAAGCAGGTCTATTATGTAGGTATATAGTACTTAATATATAAAATAAATTACATTAATATGGGGAACCATGTATGCAGTGAATGAAACGATATATTGAAGCATAAACCTTTGAAATTTTATAAACTGTATACAATAAAAATGCAACTTACACTGAAAAGCTTAGCATATAAATAGATAAGTATGTTTCCATATATACATATTTATACATACACATATATAAACAAAATTATTTTACATTTTTAAAAATTATCACTTTGTATGTGATGTGTACTTCCAATGATAAGATTTCACATAAGAGATTTTAAAAATATGTTTTCATACATTCACAAACATTGGGCACCTATGCCAGATATATCTGAATGTCACAAAATGACAGAAAGATAAATAAGCTACTCCTTCGGGAACATGAAATATAGTGGAATAGAAATATTTGTACATCATGATGTGCAATTAAAAAATTAAGCAGATAGAGCCGGGAGTGGTGGCACACGCTTGTAATACCATCATTCAGGAGGCTGAGACCAGAGGATCGAGGTTTGTGTATAACCTCAGTTACTTAGTGAAGCCCTCTGCAACTTATTAAGACCGTGTTTCAAAATAAAGACTAAAAAATACGGCTGGGGTTGTAGCTCGGAGGTAGAATGCCCATGGATTTTATCTTCTAGACTCATAAAGAAAATGAGCAGGTAATTGATATGAGAATATAAATAATACAGTCTTGGGAAAGATAGGCATAATTCCAGGCTAAGGAACAGCTACACAGAGGAGAAAAGTTCACTCCTATGTTCTAGATTAAAAGGTGACTGGAGGCCGGGCGTGGTGGCGCAGGCTTGTAATCCCTGCGCTTGGGAGGCAGACACAGGAGGATCGCGCAGGTTCGTAGCCAGCCACGCTGGCAGTAAGAGACCCTGTTTCAAAAAATATAAAATAGGTCTGGGAGTGTGGCCCGGAGGTAGAAGGGCTTCCAGGAACCCCAGTACCACAAAAAAAAAAAAAAAAAAAAAAAAAGGTGACTGGAGACTTCATTGAGCTTATTCAATGTCTACAGGTATATATTTAATGAGCTACTATGTGTTTATGGAAAAGAGGGCTAAAGGGTTAAAATATTTCATTAAATCTCTGCATTTTCTATAGTCCAGTAAATTTAAAATGCTTGCCAAATTGTTATCCTTACCATTTCTGTGAATTTATACCACATTGAACAATAATTATTCATGTCTGCTAGACAAAACTATATCTGAGTAATCCATTTAAAGATGTCATAAATAAACTGTGTACAGACAAGAGGAAAACAGAGTACAAAAACAAGGTCCTTGTGCTTTATAATCTGTAACTCCTCTGTCTCTGTGGAACAGCCCTATCCTGAGCCTTTTATGTCCACTAATTGGGGGTATCCACATAGCTGTGGTAAGGGATTAGATGGAAATAAGCCCCTTTTCCTTGAAATAGAAAATATGGTAACTTTTTTGATAACTTTATTATAATTATTTTTCTTTTTCTCTTTCCGTTGGTAATCCAGGAGCATTCTTCCTCTAAGCTATATCTTTAGTCCTATTTTACTTTTTAGTTTAAAACTGGTCTCACTAAATTGCTGATGGCCACAATCTTCCTTTCTCAGCCTTCCAAGTTCTAGGGTTACAGGTGTGTACCACCATCGCTTGTTTGTGATATAAATTCCTAAGAAAAAATTATCAAGTATGAATTTATGATTAGATTCTGAAAGAATGAATCTAGAATATTTCAAGAGTCAACACACTAAGATTTGTTTTTACTTGGGAAGAACATTTTTGTTTATAGAAATTAGTAAAGAAGAATTTCCCCTGACATATCCTTTTTTCTCTACCACTAGAGAAACTCTAACCAAAATAGAAAACTTGATAGCCTGTTTCATACCTCTCTTGATTCAAACAGTCCTCAATAATTGTATATAGATTTCTCTCTTGTTGACATATTACAAGAAATTAGCAAATTTACTAATATTTTTCTTAAAATAATTACTAATCATTTTTAAATTTTAGACTAAAATTTTTTTTGAAGATTTAAAGAAGTTTAATAGAAAGATAGAAATACAGAAAATAGAAATACAGCCCCATGCCAAAATGGCATGAGGGGATGACTCGAAATAAATACACCCTAGACTAAAATTTTAATCAATAGATTTTATATAATAATATTTGTGTAAAACATCCATCTTAAATTATAATCTACTTTCTATAGAAAGTTCATATGATAAGCAGCTTAGTTTCTAGTACTGACCATCTGTCATTGTATATTATAGTCAAAATTACAGTTACTTGTGTAAGTATCTCTAGCCTATTAATAGAAAAGTGAAATATTATTCTAAGTGTGGTATTGCTGAGGGCAGTAGATGTACAGAGATAAATGCAGGAGTGATACTTTTCCACCGTGGAATTTCTATTTTATTCAGAAGCTGATTTGCTTTATGTTCTTTCAATACTATTTTGGTGTGGGGTATACTTCTCTTTCTCTCTCTCTCTCTCTTTCTCTCTCTCTCTCTCTCTCTCTCTCTCTCTCTCTCTCTTCTCTCTCTCTCTCTCTCTCTCTCACGCACACACACGCACACACTCTCTTTTTTCTCTCTCTCTCCATATATATATATATATATATATATATATGTAGATAGATATATACACAAATATACATATGTACATATACACATATATACATATATATTTAAGTACATGGATGACAAACAAATAGAATTAAAGCTGAATTTATGTAAGTTATTTCATCAAGTAATTTTTGAAAGCATAATTTATACTATATAGCATAAATTCCAGGACTTATTTTAGACTACTGTTTGTTTTCTTCTTGTGCGGCATGGCCTCTCTCAGTCTGGGCCATGTGATTATTTCACTATGCCATGACTGCTTTGTTTTACTGCTCTGAAATAAGACGGCTGTCGATGTCTTTGAACCCATCAGTGTCTTTCACTTTGAGGATCAGTTCAGTTGCCCTTGAACAGCCATAACTTTCCTCTCATCCCTCAACATTTTTCATATTCATTGTGTGTTGAGAAAGCCAGGCCTTTTCAGTGAGTCCGTAGCTTGTTATTTCTCTCAGATTAAAGAATTGACTACATTAAAATTCTCTTGTCTTTTTAGCTCTCTATAGAGTGGAACTAAGACTTAGAGGTTTTCAGATTGGAAATATTTCCAAAGTAATTTGTGTTTATTCACTGAAAATGCGAAAATAAAATCAATGTCTTTGCAAAGCTAACATGAAATTCTCTAACTATATAATTATAGAAACATTTGAAGTACATAAATTCCTGAAATCATCACAAGAAAAACAATACACAATCTCACTATGCTTTAAACCTATGAACCTTTAAATCTCTTAAAATGTATATTGACTATTTTAGAAAAAAATCAAAATTATTATAATCTCAATGAGTTAAAACATACAGATATGAAGTTAATTTCACATGTAGTACTGTATAATTTTATGCTTTATATTGAGCTAAATAAAAAATAAAATATTCAAAATTAATATAATGATACATATCAATATATATGAAAACAAATCAAGTCTCATATCTTTAACAAAAATGCATGCAACCACATTCTTTATCATTTCTAATATACATCTAAATAGAAGTGAAGTTCAGATGATAACAGAGATGGATTTACTTTAAAAATTTTTTTACTGGTGCAATGTAGCCATACATCTAAATGGTATACAAGATGGCAGAGTCATGGATACACACATCACTCACTTAGCCTTTACCTGAAACCCAGCCCATTCCCTCTCCCTCCCTCCTCATGTTTGGTTTAATATGTTTGATATGTATGTGTCGGGGCCCACTCGGCTGGACCGAGATGGCACCAGGCTTTTTGCCAGCGTGGACTCAAGATGGCGCCTAGGCTTACAGCCAAGTCACGAGGCTCACGAGGCTGGCGGTGCCCTGAGCCTGCGCAGTGAGCCCTATCAAGCGCCCTACGGATGATCAGTGATGCAGCGCCTCATGCTACTGCCAGCCTGCCTATGAGAGGGTTAGAAATGCGCATGCCCTAGCTACGGGAAGCTTGGGGTTGGTGGAGTGATGAGGGAGGGGTTATGAGACTGATATATATTTGCCTGCTGTGACATTGAGGGGGAAGCATTGAAAGGAAGCATTAAAGAGGAAGCATCATCAACAGAGTCGGCGTTCGTTTGTTTCTTCCCTAGGCTCTGCTGGCCAGAGCCCTAGGGACGCGATATGTATGTTAATATATATCATGTACATTAGAAAATTTTTATCTTCCCCCCTTCCATCTCTCTCAGAACACCTTGTTTGCTCATCTATACATTCTCCTTCTTTGTCTAGAGTTCCCCTATGACCCATTTTTTCCCTAGCTTCTTCATATTAGGGAAACCATTCAATTTTTTTACTTTTGTGACTGAATAATCTCAGCATAATGTTCTCTAGTTTCTTACATTTTCCTCTAATTAAAATTACTTCTAGCTGGGTGTGGTGGCTCACGCTTGTAATCCCAGCATTCGGGAGGCTGAGATTTGGAGGATCACGGTTTGCAGACAGCCTCAGCTACTTAGTGAGGCCCTCTGCAACTCAGTGAGACCCGGTTTCAAAAACAAAGAATAAAAAATAGGGCAGGGGGTGTAGCTCAGAGGTCAAATGCCCCTGGGTTCCATCCCCAGACCCGCAAAAAAAAAAAAAAAAAAATTATTTCTTACCTTTTATTTTATATTATTCTACATTTCTCATCATACTTAAAATTCTACCAAATCAAGAACCATGAAAAATTTAGTTACAACCAGGAGTGGTGGCGCACACTTGTAATCCCAGCATTTGAGAGGCTGAGACCAGAGGATCATGGTTTGGGGACAGCTTCAGCTACTTAGTGAGGCCCTCTGCAACATAGTGAGACTCTGTTTCAAAATGAAGAATAAAAAATAGGGCCGGGAGTGTTGCTTGGAGCCGAATGTCCCAGGGTTCCATCCCCAGCACAGCAAAAAAAAAAAAAAAAAAAAAAAAAAATTAGTTACAATTTTATGCAGGGAACTTAGAATGATCCAGAAGAACTCAATGAGACATTTAGTAAATTAATAATAGAATAAAAATTTTGAGGTCATGTTTACACAATAAGTATAATCAATATAAAATCTAAGTTATTATAGGAGGCATGAAAGGAAAGACATGAGTTCATGGTGTTATGGTAAGTTTTATTGATGAATCACACTGCAATTGCTTCATTCAGAGACTCAGTATCCAAGATTGTTAAGAAGCAGATAATCACTCCAAAATTTCACAAAGAAATTTTGTGAAAAGTCATGGCTTTCTGTGCTGTTTATGGGTAAAAATCACTAACATGGCCTTTCAACACATGAAAGACATGTGCATAAGAGAGTGTGCTTATCTGTATACATTGTTCAGCAGTCAACGAGGTGCTGGGGAAGATAGGTAAAGTATAATATATTTGCCTGCTAACTCCGTGCTTGATATAACATAATAAAATCAGGTTTTACTTTTATAGCATTACCATAGAAATTCCTATTTATCTAAAAAAGAATAAAAGAAAAAAATAACCAATAAAGCTTTAGATTTGAGAATTTTTTATCTGTATACCTAGTCATTAAGCAAAAATATCTAAGAACAAAGATTTTTCACCAGTTCTGCATCTAAAATAATTATTATTTACCCTTTAAGTCTTCAGTAAACTCATAAAAATGGAAGAGAATCAATTTATATGGATGAACTTATAGATTGACTCAGAAACTATCACAAATTGATATAAGATTCGTAAGATACATAAATTGAACTATTATTAAAGATTTTTAAGTGTTCCATATAATGATTCTTACCTTATCATTTAAAAAATATATTTCTTTAGTGACAGTTTAATCCAATCTTGAAATTTTGTCTGAAGTAACAACATGTATATTCATAGGTATTTCAATGTAATACTCACATTCGAGAATCTATTGAACTTATAAAGTAATAAGCCATTTTCATGACTAGTTTAATAATAATTTTCTTTGATCTTCATGCTTATAACTAGTTTTTTTAGGAATTACAAAACACAAGAGGAAGAGCAAGATAAAATTACACAAAAATTAAAAATGCTGTTGTAAAGTAAGTAATAATCTAAATAGTATAATTTTTTTAAGTTCTGGCCTTCTGATTTAAGACATCCACAACTTGTTCCATATGTCTAAATATCCATTAAATCAAAACAAAACATTAATTCTACTTCAAAAGATAAAACATTGAAAAATATGTGGCATGACACAGACTCATTCTCCACATTTTTTGTTAAGAACCAGCTGTCGACCATTATTTCATGTAGGGACACATGGATAGATTTTTTGAAGTAACACTAGAAAAAATTATCTTAAAAGCATTTTATGAATATTATAGACACTCTTTCTAATAAGGTCTTTTCAAAGTATGACAGAAGTAAAAGGAAGTGTTTCTGGTAAAAAAATCTATAGCATAAATACAATATATATAATTCAAGTGCATAAATTTGAAGTTAAACCCAAACACATAATGAGTCAGTAACATTAGGTTACAGTTCTTATAGAAACTAAAATAGATTTTTAAATACTGACTTTAGGCTGTAATTGAAATTTCCCAACTGAATAATGACAAATTATATACTTCCTCCATTTAATGAAATTTTATTGGATTGTAAAAATCTTTCTTCCAGAGAGAAATGATTAGAGTTATTTCTATATAGAGAAAAAAATTAAATGTGTACTGCTTATGTACTGTTCACATGCCATCACTACTTTTTCATGACTTTTAAAATATATAATTCTTTACATATGTTTTAGTGGATATCAAAGGCTTTTTTGTTATATTTTGTTATTTGATTATTTTTATTATTTTAAATAAAAGTCACATGAATGATTAGTTCTAATGTGCTAGGTAAAAATGTAAATATTGCAAAAGAATATTACATTTAACCAACATAATTGTATTATTGATAAAGTGATACCTAAATGGTATTATCTTTATTGAATTTTATAGCAATAATACTTTGAGTGCTTCTTGTTTCCATAAATGCATGTTAATATCATTTTTGTGTGTGTATGTGTAAGATGCATGGGATGAAGTTCATGGCCTTGAGCATGCTAGGTACCATCTCCACTATTTAGCTACGCCCCAGCTCTAATTTATAATAACACAAACATCACAAAACTCATATGCATTTAATGTTGGTCTTATACAGAATGAATTTAATTTTTTTTTTTTAACAATTTTTTTTATTGAACATAAATAGTATACATTTACACTATATTTGGTGCCCTCTCCCCCCGCCCCCGTTTTCTCCCCCCCCCCAATGGTTGGCCAGGTTAACCATGTCTTATTCATAATTTTACACATGTTCAGGTGAAGATGCTCCTTAATCAAGATCGGCCTTTCTCCTCTCCTATCTTTCCATTAAAACTTAGCTAGTATTTCCCCTCTAATATCTGGGGTCCTACTGGTATCCTTTGTGTTTTCTAGTTTGGGCATATTAGAGGAAACATGTGTATCTTCTCCTTCTGTGCTTGGCTGATCTCACTTAACATGATGCTTTCCAGGGCTTTCCATCTTCTTGCAAATGATAAAATTTTGTTCTTCTTTATGGCTGAATAGAATTCCATTGTGTGTATTTCCCACAGTTTTGCTATCCATTCATCTGTTGATGGTGATCTGGGTTGGATCCATATTTTGGCTATTACAAATTGTGCTGCTATGAACATAGGTATGCATATGTTGCTGTATTTCTCTGAATTCAACCCTTTTGGAAAGATACCCAGGAGTGGTATAGCTGGATCATATGGTGGATCTATTCCCACCTTTCTTAGGAATCTCCACACAGATCTCCATAGTGGCTGAACTAGTTTGCACTCCCACCAACAGTGTAAAAGAGTTCCTCTTTCCCCACATCCTCGCCAGCATTTGTTGTTTGATTTCTTTATGCTTGCTACTCTCACTGGGGTTAGATGGAATCTCAGTGTAGTTTTGATTTGCATCTCCCTGATGGCCAGTGATGAAGAACATCTTTTCATGTATCTATTAGCCCTTTGTATCTCTTCTTTTGTGAAGTGTCTATTTAGTTCATTTGCCCATTTCTTGATTGGGTTGTTTGTTTTGTTGGTGTAGAGCCTTTTGAGCTCTTTGTATACTCTGGATATTAGCCCCCTATCAGAATGGTGGCTGGTAAAGATCCTTTCCCATTCTGTAGGCTTCCTCTTTAGGTTATTGATAGTTTCCTTTGATGAGAAGAAACTTTTTAGTTTAATGTTATCCCACTTGTTTATTCTTGCTTTAATTTCCTGAGCTTTGGAGGTTTTGTTGAGAAAGTTACTGCCTGTGCCAATATGTTGTAGTGTTGAACCTATGTTCTCCTCTACTAACTTCACCGTCTCAGGTCTAATTTCTAAGTCTTTGATCCATCTTGAGTTGATTCCTGTGTTAGGTGAGATATAGGGGTTTAGATTCATCTTTTTACAAATGGCTAGCCAGTTCTCCCAGCACCACTTGTTGAAAAGGCTGTCTTTTCTCCAGCGTATGTGTTTGGCCCCTTTGTCAAAGATTAATTGACTAAAGATGTGTGGGTTTGTTTCTGTATCTTCTATTCTAATCCACTGGTCAGTATATCTGTTTTTGTGCCAGTACCATGCTGTTTTTACTACTATTGCTCTATAGTATAGTTTGAAGTCTGGGATTGTAATGCCTCCTGCGTGTTTCTTGTTATTGAGAATTGCTTTGGCTATTCTAGGTCTTTTCTTTCTCCATATGAAGTTCATGATTGATTTTTCTAGGTCTCTGAAGAATGTCACTGGTATTTTAATGGGAATTGCATTGAACCTATAGATCAGTTTTGGCAGAATGGCCATTTTGATGATATTTATTCTGCCTATCCATGAGCACGGGAGATCTTTCCATCTTCCAAGGTCTTCTTCTATTTCTTTCTTTAATGTTTTATAGTTTTTGTTGTAGAGGTCTTTTACATCTTGGGTTAGGTTTATTCCTAGGTATTTTATTGGTTTTGAGGTTATAGTGAATGGAATTGTTGTTTTTGTTTCCTTCATTGTGGATTCGTTGTTGGCATAAAGAAAGGCCACTGATTTCTTTAGGTTGATTTTGTAACCTGCGACTTTGCCGAATTTGTCGATCAGCTCCAGAAGTCTTTTGGTTGAGTTCTTTGGGTCTTCCAGGTAAAGGATCATGTCATCTGCGAATAAGGATAATTTCACTTCCTCTCTTCCTATGTGGATTCCTTTGATTTCCTTCTCTTGTCTGATTGCTGCAGCAAGAGTCTCAAGGACTATATTGAAAAGGAGAGGTGAAAGTGGGCATCCTTGTCTTGTTCCTGACTGTAGCGGAAATTCTTGCAGTTTTTCCCCATTCAATATAATGTTGGCTTTGGGTTTGCAGTATATTGCCTTGATGATGTTGAAGTACTTTCCTTCTATCCCAATTTTTTGCAGTGTTTTTAACATAAATGGGTGTTGGATTTTGTCGAATGCTTTTTCAGCATCTATTGCTATGATGATGTGGTTTTTGTTCTTGGTTCTATTTATGTGGTGAATAACATGTATTGATTTGCGTATGTTGAACCAGCCTTGTTTTTCTGGGATGAAACCGACTTGGTCGTGATGAATTATTCTCTTGATATAGTTTTGAATGCGTATAGCTAGTATTTTGTTTAGAATTTTTGCATCTATGTTCATTAAGGATATTGGTCTGTAGTTTTCCTTTCTTGAGGTATCTTTATTTGGTTTGGGGATTAATGTGATACTGGCCTCATAGAAGGAATTTGGAAGAGTTCCATCTCTTTCAATTTCCCGGAACGTGTTATGAAGTATTGGTATTAGTTGTTCACTGAAGGTTTTGTAGAATTCAGCTGGGAACCCATCTGGGCCTGGGCTTTTCTTTGGTGGAAGAATTTTTATTGCCGTTTCTATTTCTTTGGTTGTTATTGGTTGGTTTAGGCTTGCTATGTCCTCTTGGTTGAGTGTAGGAAGGTTAACTGTGTTTAGAAATCTGTCAATTTCATCCAGGTTTTCAAATCTATTGGAGTATAAATTTTTAAAGTAGTTTCTGATAATGTTTTGAATTTCTTCACTATCAGTGGTGATATCTCCTTTTTCATTTCTAATTTTGGTAATTTGAGTTGATTCTCTTTTTCTTTTGGTTAGGTTGGCCAGGGGTTTATCAATTCTATTAATCTTTTCAAAGAACCAACTTTTTGTTTTATTGATTCTTTGAATTGTTTTTTTGTTCTCTATTTCATTTATTTCTGCTCTAATTTTGATGATTTCTCGTCTTCTGCTGGCTTTGGGAATGGATTGTTGCAGAATTTCTAGATCCTTGAGTTGTTTCATTAGGTTCTTTACTTGGTGGTTCTCCATCCTTTTTATGTGGGCACTCAATGCGATAAACTTTCCTCTTAGTACTGCCTTCATGGTGTCCCATAGGTTTTGGTGGGTTGTGTCTCTGTTTTCGTTTGTTTCCATAAATTTCTTTATTTCTTCCCTAATTTCTGCTCTTACCCATTCGTCATTTAGTAGTGTATCATTCATTCTCCATGAATTTGAATACTTTCTTTCGAGTTTCCTGTTGTTGATTTCTACTTTTATTCCATTGTGGTCTGAAAAGATGCATGGGATTATATTACATTTTTTGAATTTGCTGGTATTTTCTTTGTGTCCCAGGATGTGATCTATTTTGGAGAAGGTTCCATGGGCTGCTGAGAAGAAAGTGTATTCTGTAGTTCCTGGTTGAAATACTCTGAAAACGTCTATTAGGTCCATTTGGTTTATGGTTTCCTTTAGTTCTAAAGCATCTTTACTCATCTTTTGCCTCGAAGATCGATCCAGTGGTGTGAGAGGCGTATTAAAGTCTCCCAGAATTATTGTATTTGGGTCTACTTGGGATCTTATGTCCAGAAGGGTTTGTTTTACGAATGTGGTTGCACCCACATTTGGGGCATAAATATTTACTATCATTATATCTTCTTGGTGTATTGTTCCTTTTAATAAAAGGAAGTGCCCTGATTTGTCTCTTTTGATGTGTTTTATTTTAAAGTCTGTTTTGTTGGATATCAGGGTTGCTACCCCTGCTCTTTTTCGGTCACTGGTGGCATGGTATATCTTTTTCCATCCTTTCACCTTCAACCTGTGAATGTCTTTGGCTGTGAGGTGAGTTTCTTGCAGACAGCATATGTTTGGATTATGTTTCCTAATCCACATTGCCAGTCTATGTCTTTTGATTGGTGAGTTAAGTCCTTTGACATTAAGTGATATTATTGAAATATGCTTTTTGTTTTCTGCCATTTTGTGTTCTGTCTACTCTTGGGTGTTGTGATCTTTCTTCTTTACTTAAATGGCCCACTTATTAACTTCCTCTCTTCTCTGATTCTGGAGTCTGCTTCTTTTTTCTTCCTTATGATTTATTTCTTTAAGAATTTTCTCTAGTGTTGGCTTTGAATTCATGAATTTTTTGAGATTCTGTTTATCCTGAAAGACTTTGACTTCCCCATTGATCTTGAATAGTAGTTTTGCTGGATAGATTAATTTGGGCTGGAAGTTATGTTCTTCCAGGGTCTGAATCACGTCGTACCAGTCTCTCCTAGCATTCCTGACCTGGGTTGTATAGTCTGGGGTGATTCTTATTGTTTTGCCTCTATATGTCACCTGTCCTTTTGTTCTCACTGCTTTTAAGATTCCTTCCTTGGCCTCTATGCTGGTCAATTTGGTTATTATGTGGCGTGGAGTGGTTTTTCTTTGGTCCTGTCTCAGTGGAGTTCTGTATGCCTCCTGTACTTGAAGATTCAAGTCTCTTTCCATATTTGGAAAATTCTCTGAGATTATTTCCTTGAAGATATTACATATGCCCTTGGTCTGTACCTCTATCCCTTCCTCAATGCCTATTATCCGTAAATTAGGGCGCTTCATATTATCCCATAATTGCTGGATGTTTAGGTTTTGTTGCTGTAAAGATTTCTGTATATCGCTGACTGTGTTTTCGGTTTGGGATGTACTGTCTTCTAATATTGATATTCTGTTTTCCATTTCATCTAATCTTCCAGAGTTTCTTTCTATTGCTGTCTTCATTTCACTTATTGCCTCTTTCATTTCATTCCAGACCTCTTTCTGATTCTTTTTTAGTGTTTCTATTTCATCTTTAACCTCCTCTATACTTGTTTTAAAACCTTTCATCATATTGAACAACAAGATTCTGAACTCCCCTTCTTGCATTTCTAGTAGGTCAGTATTCGTGATTTCTGCTGTCTCTTCATAACTCCTGGTTCTCATATTTATAGTGTTCTCTGTCCTGTTTTTCTGATTTCTACCCATCGTTCGTGAGTAATGTGTTTAGTCAAATCTTAATATTAGGAGTTTAGGAGTATCGGCCAGTCAGCTGAGCCTTTCCAGTGTTGAAAGTGGGTGATGTGGGAGGAGCTGGGGTGATGGGTAAAGGAGTCAGATTAGGTGGAGGATATGTTAGGTTGAGAAGGACTTTAAGTATGATAAAGTAATAACTTGCTATGAATGAGAGAGAGTTAACTACTAGGACTCTTGTTGTTAGTAGAGTAGTTATGGATATAAAAAATACTTTGAGTTTTAAACCATGAGGTATATTATGGGGAAAAGTTTTGGGGGAGAAATGTATGTAGGTTAGTGTGGGAAGGTTTGTAAATAGGGATGCTGGTAGGAGCAGACAGACATAAAAAAAAAAAAAAAAAAAGAATCCCCTCAAGATACCAAGACTATTATGTAATCCAAGAAAAAGGAAGGTAAACCAATCAAAGGAGGAGAATGAAAGAAAAGGAAGGAAAAGGGAAGAGAGAGGAAAAAGGAAGAGGAATAAAATAAAAGGAACTAGCAGCCGTGTGAAATAAAAAAATAAGGCAAACTATCCAATGTATATATATATAAAACAACAAGTTAAAGTAAGAGAAGTTTGGATTAAAAGAAGAAAAAAAAAAAAAAGAAAAAAAAGAAATCAGCAATAACCATACTAAAACAAAAGCACTTTAAAAGCAAAAGAAAACATAACATCCACATTAAAAGTAAAACAAACAGTCCTCCTTATTTACGCATATGGGGTCAGGTCCATATAATATGTGCGTATCTGATTGCTTGGTAGCTTTCAGGATACCGTCCAATGTCTCTTAGTTTTCTTTGTACTCTATTTTTATCTTCTTAAGTCACTCTGGGTGTTTGGACACCTTTTTCTCCTTTAGCTGCTTTAGGTTTATGTGTCCGGGTGTCTGGTTTCACTGTTATTTGATTCTGTACAGTTCACAGATTCTGCGAAATTCTAACCTGTGGTCAGCACATCTGCACTCACCACCCTCGCCTCCAGCCTGTGCTTCCCTACAGCAGGGGTGGAGAGTGACTAAAGTGTAATTGGAACTTCCCCCTGAGGTCCTGAGCAGATTTTGTGGCCCGATGGATTTTCTTGTGTCTCTGGAAATTCCAGCTGGGCTAGCCGGTGTGGTCCCAAGATGTGCCCTGGGCAAATGAATGCTGGTTCCTGGGTGGCCACACTTACTGCCAGAGCTCTGCCTATTCCAAGAGTGCAGGCTGGATGCACTGTTAATACTGGACCCTAGTGAGAGTGGGTGCAGCTGTCTATTGCTGCTGGTATGTTCTTCCAAGGTGTATTGAGCTGTGTTCTCACTTAGAACTAAGCATCTGGCTACCAGGAGGTTGGGAATACCCCGCGGTGGGCCAGGGGTGCAGGGTAGGTGCTCAAGGGTCCAGTGTGCGGTGTCCAGCAATGGTCTCTGTGTCCCGCGGGACGTAGAGGCTGGGGGTGCCCCAAGGAGATTTCCGGGTCTCCCAGTGCTTTTGCAGCCTGGAGGGTAGGCTCTGGCAAGGTGGCAGGGGTTAGCCACAGAAGCAGGCTCCAATTTAGGAGGGCAGTGTACAGGCACTGATTACTAGTAGGGGACAGGCAGGATGCGCGAGGAGAGTGCTCTGAGGCTTGAGCCCGTGGTGGGGGGTTGAGACTGCGACTGCGCACACGCTAGGACCCCAGTTACTAGGGCGCCCTCAGGTACCTGTCTTGGTGCAGGAATCCGTGTGAGTCTCTGTGCCGATGTGATCCGGTCGCTGGTGGGCAGACAGAGTTCTGGTGGGTGCTGCTCGCTGCTTAGGATGCGGTCCTAAGTCCGTTTTTATTCCCGGATTATCTTGCCGTGGAAATATCGGGCAGGCAGCTCCTTGGACAGCTGTCAAAGCAGCCCGCGGCTCAGCGTTCCGGTCCGCGGTCAGATTGTATCTGCAGCAGGTCCCGTGTCCGATCTTTGTTCTTCTTGTTCAAGTTCAGGGTTCCGCCGAGGTACCAGGATGTGTTTTGGTTCCTGGTATGTATTTGTTTTGTTGATTTAGACACTGCTTTCTCAGTATTTAAACTTTATTTACTTCAGCTACTGAGAGGTGCTGTGTCCCTCAGTCGCCATTTTGGAAAAAAAAAAAAAAACTGAATTTAATTTTTGATGGAATAATTTTGACTTTATCAAATAGAAATATGATTGTATCAGAAATTTAATGCAATCAAATTAGTTTATCCTGGTCATTCTATATTGAGAGTCTTTTGTTTTTGCCCTGCATAATCAACCTAGAAAATCATGACAGTTTATCTATAGAGAGAGACTTCCAATTCTTCAATTTCAGTGGAGTCTTCCTTTAGATTCCTCAAATACGTATCACATATCAGTATTGAAAATAACCAAAATATTCTGAATATTTCCACGTTGAAATCCCAGAGGAACATTATAATCAAGTTTTCTACATTTTCACTACGATTCAGTTCAGGTCATGATGTGGAAGCACTTTCTGCAGATGACTGTACCTATTGACTAAATATCCCCAGTTTTCCCTTCTGATCAAATCTAGACTTGTATTTTCTGGCTGTTTTGTAAATTACTGTGACTATGTGATTAATTATGACTAATGAGAATGTTCCAGACTGAAAATTTAATTACTTTTTTGAGTTTTTCTAGAAGATCCTTCTTTTTACTCTGTCATTGCAACTACCAATGTCAATGGAGCATTTTCTTGATCAAGTCTTCCTGACCTCATTTCCCAAACCTCCTCTAGACCACCTCCCTCACTCTATTGGACTGATATAGCTGGTCTGTATGGTGGACCCATTCCCAGTTTTATTTTTTTATTTTCAAATACGATCTCAGTAAGCCACCAAGGCTGGCCTCCTGGCTTTGATCCTCTTTGTCTCAGCCTCTCAAATTACTAAGATTACAGGCATGTGCCACCACACCTGACTTGGAAACTCAATCTTTAAAATATTTGGTATCTCAAAAAAAATTAAGCATGTATTCTGTAAGGAATTCAACTTATAGGATAAAGATATCTTCATTTAATAGACAAATACTTATATGACTATCAAGTTTTAATGTGTTCAGTAGTCAAATATATGTGCTAGAATCTGTCTGAAATATTAGTTAGAATGTTCATCAAATATTTTAATATAACTTTTGATGCAAGATATTATTTTTAAATTTACATTTGAAGTTCTGTTTGAATTTAAAATTTTAAATCTATTTTTTATTTTGAGGACTTTGGAAAAAGTATTACGATATTGGAAGGGGATTTGAGGAGGGAGGTGGAAGTGAAAGAGGAAACTTAATTAAAGAAACAGTCCCAGTAGTACTATTAGCATATATAAAGTTATTAATGCCAACTTCATTGTTTTATATATAGGAAAGAAAGGAGCAGGTTAGGATCCAGGGGAAACATACTAAGTGCTATATGTATTTATGTTTCTATTACTCTAAACTCACTATGATATATAATAATGTATGAATAAAATACAAAAAAATCAACAAAATCAAAAGCTGGTTTCTTTTTTTTCCCCAGTATTGGGGATGGAACCTAGGGGCTTTCTACCCTCAACCCAGTTTTTCTTCTTTTTTTTTTTTTTTCCAGTACTGGGGATGGAACCTAGGGGCTTTTTACCCTCGGCCCAGTTTTTCTTCTTTTTTTCTTTTTTTTTTTTTTTTGGTGGTACTGAAGGTGGAACCCAGAGGCTTTCTACTTCTGGGCTATATCTTCAGACCCATTTTATATTTTATTTGGAAACAGGGTCTCACTAAGTTGCTGAGGGCCTCACTAAGTAGCTGAGGCTGGCTTCGAACCTACGGAACCTACGCAATCCTCCTGTCTCAGCCTCCCAAATGCCGGGATTACAAGCGTGCTCCACCATGTCCAGCTAAAGCTGGTTTCTTAAAACAAAACAAAACAAAAAACATGATAGATAAAGCACTAGTCAATCTAATAAAAAAAAAACTCAAATCACTAAGAGATAAAAAGGTGTTATTACCATGGGCATCATGGAAATCCAGAGGATTATCAGAAACTACTTTAAAAACTATACTCCAAAAAAAGGGAAAACCTAGAAGGAATTGACAAATTTCTAGACACATACAACCTCCCTAAATTGAATCAAGAAGATATAAAAAAATTCAACCAATAGCAATCAAAGAAATTGAAACAGCAATAAAGAGCCTGTCATTAAAAAAAAACAGCCCAGGACCAGATGGTTTCCCAGGTGAATTTTATAAAACCTTTATAGAAGAGGTAATCCCAATACTGCTCATTCTATTCCACAAAATAGAAACAATATTCATCCAAATACATTCTGTGAAGCCAGCATCATATGAATACTCAAACCAAATTTAGGTAGCTCAAGCAAAGAAAGCAATAGGCCTTTATTACTGATGAATTTAGAAGCAGAACTACTAAACAAAATACTAGCAATGTGTATTCAAAACAACATCAAGATGAGACAGGAGGATCACACAGGTTCAAAGCCAGCCTCAGCTACTTAATGAGTCTCTCAGCAAAGTAGTGAGACCCTGTTTCCAAGTAAAGTATGACATAGGTCTGGGAGTGTAGCCCAGAGGTAAAAGGCCCCTGAGTTCCACCCTCAGTACCACAAACAACAACAACAACAACAACAACAACAACAACAACAACAACAAGAAAATATATATTTCAACTCATTCATCCATTCAAACTTTTAATTTCATTTTATTGGGAGCAGGCACTATTCCAGTCTGGAAAAACCTGTCTTAGTAAGAAAGGCATAGAACTTGCCCTACTAGAACTTATCTTCTAGTGGAGGAGATTAAAAATAAACCTTCACATAAATATATATTCACTTGTAATCAGATGTTAAGAGACATACTGAGTTGGACATGGTGGGCCCATACCTGTAATCTCAATACTTGGAAGGCTGAGAGAGGAGGATCACAGGTTTATTGTCAGCCTCAACAACCTCCTGAGGTCCTCAGCAACTTAATGAGATCTTGTTTCTAAATAAAAAAATAACATAGGGCTGGAGTGTAGCTCAGAGATAGAATGCCTCTGGGCTCAATCCCTAGTACCACAAAACCACATAATTAAATAAAGTAAAAAAGAGACATATTACAAAAAAATTCATGATTTAGAAGTTTGCTTAAGGATTTCTTGGGGGAAAATTTGATTGATTTTGAGAACTGTGAGTATGGACTTTTTTGACAAAGAAATGTGACATATACCAGAAAAAGAGGCTGCCATGCATCAAGCACTTGTCATGGAGAGACATTAAAGGATATACACAGTACGTGCCTAGAGAGTAGCACAGCCTGAATCTGGAGATAGGAAGTTGACAAGCCCAAAAAGTTTGTTTTTGGAAATTAAGTGAAATGTGACCATGTTATTGTAGAAAAAAAATTATTTTCTTTGTTAGTAAAATAAATAGAAAAAGAAATAGAATTTATAAGCAACTACTCCAGAGAAACTAAGGATGTTTTTTATTGCTTTTATGCTGTCAATATAAAAGTTGCATTGAAAAGATTTTTACTAAAATATGTGTTAGCTTTCCACTCACCACAGTCCATCTATTTGTATTTCCAGTAAAATAGGCATAGCCGAGGACTCTTCCTCTTAAACAGGTTGCCTATCAAGATCTTTAACTATTGGGGAAAGTAGAAAACAGATTTAGTTCTAAGTTTCTACTTAAATTTCTCCGTTAGGTTGGTCTTTGATGTCTAGGTAAAGTGGGATTGTTTATGCATACATTTTTGCAAGTCTATGCACAAGTGGATTTGGGGAAACTGAGTTCTTTGCCTTTTTTTCTGGGATTCTATTTCCTCTTCTTCTCATTTCTCAGAGATACACAGGCAGAATAAAGCTGCGAGTATCAATACCCTCCATGTGATAGTAAAATTTGACATTAAAAATAATACCTAACAAACACAAATTTAGTGTCCCCTTATATCTAATAAGACAGTTTTCTCTGCTAAAATAAAACTCAATGGACTCTTGTCTTGTTTTCTTGTAACAATCTTTCTCAGCTAAAAATAAGAATAATCATGATTTCCTATGAGTTTTAACAACAAAGGACTTAGCATATCTAAAATAATAACAGTACGCTGTTGTTGAGCATTTACTGTATGTCATACCATCCTAGCAGTCATTTATTCTCAAACCTCATTGAAGCAAAACATTGTATTATCTGTATACTTCCTGTAGGAGAGGGAGAAAGTTAGAAAGTTTCCTCAGATGTATTTAAGTACAAAACTCAGCCATTGAGGAAAGACTCTAATCTATTTTGGTGTTTAAATTGCATATTACATCCTTTTAAAAGACCTGATCCTATACATTCAATATAGCCATTACTTCATATAAGCTAAACTGAATAAAATAATACAGTACTTATTATTTATTAAGATTTGTATTTTAATAGTACTTTAAAAGACAAAGTACAAAAAGTGTTTTAAACAAAACTAGATACAATATAAACAGTTTCTCAAGACAGAATCAATCAGAAGAATGTTAAAATAGGAGCTCAGCTATCCTGTTGATTTCATAATGTACATAAACTTGGTTCGATAACTTATTCCATGCTCACTTTGGAGAAGTCCTTTTTTACCATTTAGATTCAGCTTCCATATATCTAAAATACCCTTAACACATGGGTTTTTGGTACTTATCCATGAACTTAGTGTACAATTCTTACAGCAGTCCTGCAATATTCCAAGAGCTCAATAAATATTAAATATGAAGATGAAAATGATAATGGTAACAATGGAGATAGTGATATGATGGCGACGTTACCCTGAAAAATTGAAATGCAGAGAATAATTTTCTTCCTTTAAAGCCTTGGTTCCAAATTTTCCCTGACTCATTTCACTCTTACAATCAGAAGTTCTCAACTTATGATGGCATTTTCCTTCTTCTATTTTCTTCTACTTTTATTGACACATTATAATTTTTCATCACAGTGGGGATAAAAGTGATACAAAGCATATATGCACACAGAACTTGGTGTGTTTTCTTCTGAATTCTACCTGCTACCCCCTTATTCTTCCCCATATATGTTAAAAAAGTACTGATATCTTCATATATGGACGTAACATTATTTGATCTGTTTCCCTCTTCCATTCTCCTTTCCCTCTTCTCCACCTCCCTTCTCCAATCCTCTCCTTCTATGCTACTGGTCTTTCTCCTCATTTATCTGAAGTACCTTTTATTTCCAATTTTTTTCTCTAGCTTCCCCATATGAGAGACAAAGAATGACCTTTGATTATCTGTAACTCCAGCCCTAATCTCATTCCATTTCAAGTATATCCTTGTCTACCAACGTTTTTATAACAATCATACACTCTGTGTTTTGTCTCCACGTACAAATTAAACTCACAGAAGTTGAAATATGCTTTGCATTCTTTTTGTAAACATGAATCATAATATTCATCTATTAGGGACTTAATCAACAAATCCCAAACAAAGAAAAGGCCCAGCATTTGTTTAGGATGACTTAGTCATTTCAGGTCACTTCAGGTGATGAAGTTAGACACAAACAAATGAACTTTATGGTTTAAATACTACAACCTTATGTAAGCACCCAGAGCACATAACCTGCCTGAATTACACGTATCTTGAAAAATCAGGCCAACTGATACTTATTTTGAAATACCACAGAATTTAAGCCCTCAGTGAATAGCATTTCAGAAATGTTCACCGTGGGCACAGGAAAGAAAGGGCATAACTTAGAAACAAAATCTGCAATTGAGGTTAATCGTGACTTGAGAAGAACTGTTCCATAAGGAAATGCCTGTTTCATACTATTTTGTATTATCTCTTTTGGATGTAGAAGCTGTGAGTTTTAAGTCAGGTCAAAAAGAAAAAAAGATTTCTTAAAAGAAAAAATCTAGGCCACATTTGGCTTCAAAAGCTTCTTTGCTCATTTATTTGATTGTTGTCCTAAATCTAAAAAAAACCAAAATTCAAATAAAATAGTTTTTTGTGGTGTCAGTTTTTGGACTACAAATGAGGACACAAAATAATAAATGTTTGAGTTTTATGTGTTTAAATCGATACCACATCTCTAGTATTTGTTGCACAGTCAAGACTTAGAACTATATGTCTGACTCTAGTTCAACATTTTCAGCCTAGAAACACTGAATTCATAATTAGCCCATTTATTAAAAATCATTTATTGATTATGTATTGAAACTCTACACTCCACAGGAGACCTGAAAATGGTGCTAAACTTTATTATATCTTAACTAAATCAACAGCATTTTAGCTTAGTAGAAAAAGATCCTGAATACATATGTGCTGTATAAATAATACAATTTTACATACTAACTTCATTGTTACAAAATAACTACAGACTTAGTACATTAGGTATTTTGACAAAGATAACTTAGTAAGCAAAACATTTTTCTATTTACTTAATGATTTTCACTTGAGAAAACTTGTAATTATTTACTAAAGGTAAACAACACAGGATAGAGAAGAGAGCATAGGACATCAACTGTGCTGCCTAAGAGCTTGCAATTCCTTCCAAAAGACAAAAAATGTGAAATTTTAAATAATTATGTAAGAAAGATTATGAAAATATATTAAATAATAATGCATATTGAGTTTTTATAAAGAAAATAAAACATGTTTTTTTTAAAGCCCTCCAAGCCATATGTAAACATACTGATAAAATTCATTAGCTTCTGTTTTCTGTGCAATGCTACCAAATCATAAACTGGAGCAGAGATTGAAATCACATGTTTAGTATTAGAGAAAATCCATGTCAGGGATTAGGCACAGATTAATTGAAAAGCTCAAGTTCGTCATCAATCTCTCTTCCTACATGAATTAGAAAACTTTTGCTACAAGTTCAGAGGATGGCTTTAAACAAAAACACGCATGCACATAGGGAAAAATCTTTAATTTTAAAAGGTAAACCTACATTTGGCTTCACCATCTATAAAATAAGGATAATAAGGAAATTTACCTTATAGAATGGTCTGAAGGATTAAAATAAATGATCCAACTTGAAAGGCTTATATCATGCCTGAAAAACGGCATCTAATAAAAATAGTTGTATATAATATAATTATTATAATCATAATTCCATATGTAATAAATAATTCACTTATCAACAAGCAAAAGATAACCCTAAATATATATTTTAATTTTAATTCTAGGAATTGAATTCAGGGGCATTCTACCTCTGAGCTACACCCCTCACCCTCTTTTTTATTTTAAGACAAGTTCTCACAATGTTTCTGAGAGTCTTTTTAAGTTGATGAGGCTGGCCTTTAACATGTAATCCTGTCTCAGCCTCCCAAGTACTGGAATTACATGCATTGCCATCTTTCCTAGCTAACTCTAGATTTTCTCATGTACTAAATCTCAGCTTTGTGTCATGGGAGAGCAGTTCTCTGAATCCAGGATGGTTGATATGAAATATTTTTATATTTATTTGTGTCTTCTTAAATTCTTCCAGAAATGTTTTGTAGTGTTGTGTGCAAGTCCTTTGTATCTTTCCTTCAGTCTATTCCTTTGTGTTTATTGGTTATAATACTGTTGAAAATGGATTGGTTTTCCAATTTTCCTTCCAGATTTTTCCGTGCTCTGGATCAAATGATTCTCTTTATCATTATAAAAGGAATTTCTAGAGTTATCTAAATAGAAGTGACTATTAATGTCTGAATGAGTAAAACTCGGAGTTAACAATATGGATGAGAGTCTAGGGAAACAGGTTTGTGCCGGGTCCAGCCCTAGAAAGAGTCAGGGGTCAGCGAGCGGTGGAGTGAGGAGCCGGCGAAGTGCGGAGAAACAGCACACAGACGCAATGGAGAGTGAAGCTGCTCTCTTTAGTTTACATTTTTGCTTTCTCTACTTTCAGTTTTGGCTAGCATTTTATACTTTCTTTTCTGGCTACATTCTACCTCTTACAATTTTTTTCTAGAATTAATACATCAGTAAATATACAAAGAACTAATAATACATCAAGGCAAGGTGACAAACGACCAGTTTCTTTTTTTAAAGGAACATTTCCTCTTACAAGCAACCAGGGAAAAAATCAGAAGTTTATTATTAACTACTAATATAATATCAAAATAATATCCTATGCTAAGCATTATACTCTCTGATTAATATACATCATTGTTTTTTAATCAACAGGCACTACTAAGGAGAGGAACATGTCATACTTCCCCATGTCTCAAGGCTGTGCTTGGTACCCATCTATTCTGCGGCTGTCCAAACACCCATTGTACAACCAAAAGGGGGTAGGGGTACTGGGGGGTCAGTAGCCACTCTACCATAGCCTACTTCTGATTAAACATGCTGGCCTTTTAGGATTCATAACAGTAGGAACAACTTGACTTGGCTCTGTTTTAGGTTTATTGTTAATATTTGTTTGGAAAAGGCCTGGGGAGGATCAGTTGCCTTTAAGGCTTGTTCTGCTCGTTATTGTCTGAGTCTTTATAGAATTCTTGTTAGATCAGTCATTTGGAAATTTAGGTGCAACTCATACATAAATGTTACAGTTTCAGGGAGTAAATCTTGAATTATTTTAAACAATTTGAAGCCATTAATAACATGTCTCAGGTATCTTTTCGGTAACAAGGCCAATTCCAAAATATCCCCAAATCCCCATGCCTAATACTATTATTCCCCAGAAGGAGAAGCCGCGCGCCTGTTCCAGGGAATGTCTGCCGTTCAGCATTCCTGCTAAAACGGGCCTTGCTCAGTTTTAGGCTGGGAAGAAGGTGCGGCAGGTTTGGAAAAGAGAGAAGCTACTGTTAACTTCTTTCTAAAAGCTGGATATCATTCCAAAGACCAAGTTAGGGTTAAGAAGAAGCTTTATATTAATTGTTTGTAAATATCCATTATTAGTTTTGCCTGGCATGATTAACTACTGACATGACAAAACTTTCATAATGATAAATAATTGTAGAATTTATATGATCAAATACAAATTATAGATGATTAAAGTTCACTTAATACCTTTGATTAATAATCATAAAAAGCATATAACTTTCTCTCATTCTTCTAAGAACTCAGAAATGAGTGTTTTGAGAGACAAACCAAGACTCTTTCTGGGGTTCTCTCATGTTTTTATTTAGCCTAACATTAACTTTATGACGAAACCCTTTAGATTTTTTTAACTTTATTATGAAACCCTTTTGCTTTTTATAGGTTGCTTTTGCCTAATATACTAGTTAGTTCCAATTCTACTAAGCTTTGCCTTCTTGATTTGGGAGCACCTTTCACTATCAATGAAATAGAAAACTTTAAATCAAGACAAGAATTAAAGCTTGGAGTCTATTTTTACTGGCTAAATCTTATAAATTGTTTAGTAAGAATTTTCATTGAAGAGGCTCATGATTTTAAAGAGAAGGTTGCTTATTAAAGAGTACAGACGATGTTTAAAAGAAGTGGTTCTCTTTTTCAATTTATAGCCTTTCTACACTCCAATTAATTAAAAAAATTAAGTTTGGCTACAAAAATATAATATTAATTATATTAATTTATGAAAATTGATTAGCACCGTGCCTAATCACCATGAAAAATAGTAGGGGTTAATTATAGTAATAAATAATCTAGATACTTTTTTTGTAAATTTTGTTTGATTAAAATCCTACATCCAAATCGGATGTTCTCCCTAATATTAATGCACAGTTAAGTAAAAACCCTAGGTGAGCAAATAAGGTGACCTAACTGAGGGGGATGGGAGGGGAGAGGAGGGAAACGTACATGATGTACATTCACAAATATATCAAAGTCAATCTCTAAGCTAAACATGAGGAGGGACGGGGAGGGAATGTGGGTTGGGGAAGGGATAAACGAGTGATATATGTAGGTATGCCTCTGCCATCCTGTACCCTATCAAGATGTACAACTACAATGCACCAAAAAAATTTTTTTTTAAATCCTAAATCCTACTCATGTGTTTCCTCTTCCTTTTTTCTTTTCTTCTTTGCTGTGGTACTGAGGAAGGAATCCAAGGGTCTTCTATCTCTGAGCTATGCCCCCAGCCCTGATTTATTTTTTATCTGTATATAGGGTCTCGCTATGTTGCTGAGGTTGGCTTTCAACCTGCAAAGCCTCTTGTCTCAGCCTCCTAAGTACTGAGATGGCATTCATGAGCTGCCACATCGGGTTCACTCATGTGTTTTCAAATATCATGTTATGTGGCTTAGGAATCACAGTTAACTACTCATAACTCAGAAAAAAAATCTTATTTCTGGTTTTCTATCACTTCAAAATTCATGTAATGATTTACATGAGATGTCCTAACCTATATAGTGAATATTCTAAATTTATATCTCCTATTTAAACTACTCCACCAGTCAAGGTTGTTGAGAAAAACAGAACCAATAGAATGCATATAAACATGGTGTGATGGTGATTGGAATTTGTTTGGCCAATTATGGAGGCTAAGCCGCATGATATACCATCAGCCTAGAAAACCAGGAATACTGGTGATACGATTCTGTCCAAGTCTCTGAAAAGCAATGCTATGGGTTTAATAGCCCTGTTAAATTTAACCTCTACTAAAGGAGGGAAAGTCAGAAAGAAGTGGAAAGGATAGATTAAAATGGTTTATTTTACTTTTTCTTTTCTTAAATGGAAAAGTAGGTACTTTTTTTTTTTTTGGTACTGGGAATTGAACAAGCTTTATTTTATTTTATTTTTTTAATTTAAAGCAGGGTCCTGATAAGTTCCTGAGAATCTTGCTACATTGCTAAAGCTGTCCTCAAACCTGTGATCCTCCTGTCTCAGCCTCTCAAGTACTGAGGTTATAGACAATCATGCGAAGATTTGTAATTTCTTATTATGTGTTTCTCTTACTCTTTCTTGCTTTTGTTTTGCTTATTTACTGGGGATTGAATGCAGAGGCATTCTACCTGAGTTTCACTCCCAACCTATTTTATTTTTCAGAAATAGAGGTTGAACCAGAGGTGTGTTCTACTTTCAAACTACACCCCCAGCCCTATTTTTATTCCTATTTTTGAAACAAAGTCTTACTAAATTGCAAAGGGCCCCACTAAGTAGCTGACACTGGCCTCTAACCTGAGATTCTTCTGTCTCAGCCTCCAAAGTACTGGAATTATAAGCATGTGCCACCATGCCTGGCTCCTTTTCACTTTTTATCTTGCTAAATTACTGAGGGTCTCAGTATATTTCTGAGGCTGCCCTCAAACCTAAAATCCTCCTGTCTCAGCCTCCCAGGTACTGAGATTACAGTTTGCCCAGCCTTTCTTGCTTACTTGATAAGTTATTTTCTGACTTCTCCTACTTGCTACAGAATTACTATTAACATACATTAAGATTATAGTTAGTGTACGGGCTAAACTTCTGTAATACATACCCTTCTTATTACAGGCTTTAATAAAACAGAAGATTCTCTCTCATAGGAAAGATAAGCTGCAGAGGCATCCCTTTCTCTGCATTTACACTAGTTGCTGTACTGTGAGAAGGAGAAATAGGTAGTGAAGAAAAACTTATTTTTTATTTATTTATTTTATACTTTTATTGGTGCATTATATTCTCACATCATAAGGCAGTTCACAGTTGTAGAGACATACATGCACACAGCGCTTGGTAATTTTCCCCTGGCTCCCTCCCCATTGCTGAAAGTCACATAAACACACACACACACACACACACACACACACACACACACACACACGTTACCCATATCATATCATATAGAATATAATCATATTATAATTATTTCTAGTATATATTAGAAAATGCTTCTTTTTAGTAGAACAGCTAATCTAGAGATAAAAAATTTCAGAAGAATGGGTTGAAGTTCCATCATAGAAAGAAGAGAGAGCTAACAAATACTAGAAATGAATCAGTAGTCTCTACTTCAATTAGATTTTTTGAAAAATTTACTTGGTAGCAATTATAAATCACATCTGTCTCCTCTACTTACTTTTCCCTTTGTGCGTTAAGCATAACACATACTGTATTAATCAGTCAAAATGCATGACTACATAAATATTTCAGAAGAAACTTATCTGACAAACATCGACAATCATTTGAGCCTTCAGCAAGTCATACTTCTTTTGCTGGTAGGAGATTTTCAAGTGCATGGCTGTCAACTGATTAGGGTTGAAGGTTGAAGACCCTTTAACTGAAGATCCGGGTGGCTGTTGACACTATTTTAAATAAGTTAGCGATAAAATTTGCTTCATTGATTAATTTTTTTTTTCAATAAAGATTTCCCTGTGGCTTGTGCTACTATTTTATAGCATAGTGGAACTTCTTTCCAAATGGGATGCATTCCTCTCAAAGCATATTGAGAGGTGTTTTTTTTTATCAACCTAATTCATTTAACATTCTAATTCCCTTGTTATCATTTTTTCAATGTTCACAGTCTTCAGTAGGAGTAGATTTTCTCTCAAAAAACTAACAAACAATTACATTCTTTGCTTTTCTGTAAAAAGCAATTCCTCCTTTGTTCAAGTTTTATCATGAGATTGCACTGATTTAGTCATACATTCTACTTTACTTTTAATTGTATTTTCTGTTGTTATTTTTCATCATATCTGCAGTGATTTTCCCACTGAAGTCTTGAATCCCTCAAGGTGATCCAAGGCCATCCAGTAAGGTTGGAATCAACTTCTTCTAGTTCTGTCAACACTGACATTTTTGCATCTTCCCATGAGTTCAAAATATTATTTTTTCTTTTTTGGTGTTGTTACATCCATTAAGCACTGAAAACTATTGGTTTTATTTTATTTTATTTATTTATTTTTTGTGGTACTGGGGATTGAACCCAGGGGTATTCTACCTCTGAACACTACCCCGAGCCCTATTTTATGTCCTTTTTTTTTGTAAAACAAGGTCTCACTAAGTTACCGAGGGCCTCACTAAGTAGCTGAGGCTGGCCAAGAACCTTCAATCCTCTTGTCTCAGTCTCCTAAGTGGTGGGATTGCAAGCATGAGCCACCACGCCTGGCTTGGTTTTATTTTAAAACTGCCATTATATTATAACTATAATTGTTAGTGCATATTAACCATATAAAAATTTGTAATAATGACATCATAGTGGCAGCTACAACAGTGAATTATTCGATAATTTGTTCACATCTAGGAGATGTGAATCACAGTCAATGTCAGCTCTAGCCTTACAAAATAATTTTCTTAAATAATAAGCATTTAAAGTGAAAATGACTTTGATCCATATGCTGAAGAATTAATGTTGTGTTAAGTGATGTGAAAACAGCTCTAATTTCATTGTAGATCCCTGCCAGTGTGCCTGGGTGAACAGGTGGATTGTCAGTGAACTATCACATCAATTAAAAAATGCTATTAAAAACTATTAAGTAAAAAGAATAATATAATTTCTTAATTAATAAATTAGAAAATCATTAAACTAAATTATTCAAGGTCTTTGTCTTAAAGAATATTAACACATCCAAATTAAGAGAATTCAGAAAATTCTAGAAAAAAATGATATAGCATGATTGACAATAATAAATCTTCTTGTTGATTATTTACTTTAAAAAAATACAGAAAGATATACTCAACTACCTGTCCATTTAAGAGGAGAAAGAAGTTTAAAAAAAAGCTTGCTCTTTAATTGTTTATAATATTGCAAATCTCTCTCTTATAGACCTGGCTAAATTCACAATGTGTATTACATCATTTATTTGTAAAAATCTTTATTTTGAATTAGTTAATTTATTACATACTAGTTTAATAAGAATTTTAAAATTGATTGAAAATCATATACTATACCAATCATTATGTCAATTTATGGATCCAAGTCTACAGGAACCCTTGTGTGTTCTATTCTTGATCTCTTTAAAATGTTTATTCCGGGTGTATTTATTTTGAGTCACCCCTCCATGCCAGTCTGGTATGGAGCTGTATTTCTATTTTCTGTATTTCTATCTTTCTAATAAACTTCTTTAATTCTTAAAAAAATAAAAATAAAAAATGAGATGTTTATTCCTCTACCTTGAGGAGATAAGTGATAATGGGCAACTACAAAATAGCTCAGAAACTCCTGTGTGTGTGTGTGTGTGTGTGTGTGTGTGTGTGTGTGTGTGTCATCATGCACATACAGGTGTGTGTGTGATACAGGAGATTGGACCTAAGGACCTACCACTAGATCCTTTTTATATTACAGACTTTTTAAATTTTTTGTCTTAAAATAGGGTCTTGCTAAATTACCAAAATGCCTTGTATTAGCCTGCATTTTCATAGCTATAATCTAAAGCACTTGACCAGACAATTTAAAGCAAGAAAGATTTATTAGCTCATGTTTTCAGGGTTCAATCCATGTGAATCCGGGTACCATATATTTCAGGGCATAATGGCAGACAGCAGAGAATGGGATAGTTCAAGGCTTCCCTCTCACATCATGGAGGCTGGAAGCAAGTAGTAAGTGATAGAGGAGGAACCATATTGATTTACCTGGGTGGTACCTGGTAGGTCAGTAGGATATGGATGGAGGAGGTGGGTTCTTGGAGATGTGGCCTTTGGGACTCTATATTTCCTCCTCTCCTTGCCATCTCTCTTGCTTGCAGCCTTCTGAAGCCTCACACCCACTGATGTGAGGTGCACAGTTCATGAGCTCTCCCTCTCTCCCCTTCCTGCCACCATGCCCTGTAATTCATAGTCCCCAGCCTCACAAGGACTGAACCCAAAACTGTTAAGAAAAGAACTCTTCTTCCCTTCATGTTGCATGGTCAGGTATGCCAAATATGGCTGTGAAAATGCTAACAGGAACAACAGAGTAGAACTGAGTCTTTGCATGTCAGTTCATATGTTTCATAATAGCTACTATGCTTTGGATGGGTCCCTTAAATATCATATGTCAGAAATTTAATTTCCATTATAACAGTGTGAAGAAGTGGGAGTTTTGAGGGGTAATTAGGGAGTACAGACATTGCCTTTGCGAATGCATTAATGTCAGCATCACAAGAGTGGTTCATTATCATAGGAGTGAATTCCTTATAAAAGGTGATTTAGGCTCACTTCCTTTCCCTCTTTGCTTTTTCCCTCTCTTCTCTCCCTACCCCCACCATAATTAAATCATGAGATGGCAAAGAAAGAAGGCACTCAGCAGATGGCAGCTTCCTTGATTTGGGATGTTTCAGGCTCAAAAACTATGAATTAAGCTTTTTCTTCATTATAAATTCTTCATTATAGAATTCTTCATTATAAATTTCTTCATTATAAATTACCCTATTTTATGGCATTATGTTTATTAGAATAATGTGGACTAAGCCAGGAAATTGGTATTGAGAAGTAAGAAATACTAGACAAACTGAAAGCAACTTTGAAGCTGTAAAATAAACAGAGGCTGGTAGAATTGGAAGATTGGAGAACAGGCTAGAAAATGCCTGGATTCTCATAAATGGAGCAGCAAATAAAACCACAAAAACTATAAATAAACTCTCAAACTTATTAGAAATAACTTGCGTGGTCATAATAAGACAATTCTCATGAAGTCTCCAAGGAAAATGAGGAACAAGGTATTGAAAACTGGAGTAAGAACTGGAAATTTTTTTTTTTTTTTGGTAGTACTGGGGTTCCTGGAAGCCCTTCTACCTCCGGGCTACACTCCCAGACCTATTTTTATATTTTTATTTAGAAACAGGGTCTCCTAAGCCAGCGCGCGCGGCTGGCTTCGAACCTGCGCGATCCTCCTGTCTCCGCCTCCCAAGCGCGGGGATTACAAGTGTGCGCCAGCATGCCCGGCCAAACTGGAAAAATTTTAATGGTGTTTTCCCTACTGGGTTTTGGACTTACCTGATACCCATTACTCTTTCCTCTTTTCTATTGATTATGTTTAAAATATGATTGAGGATCATATGTATATATTACCATTGTAATTTATAAATAGATACATAGTTTTGATTGCATAGGTTCAGACGTAAAAAAGGCATCTGCCTCAGCATGAATTGTGCTCAAGTTTCACCTGTATCTGATTTAGATGATACTTTGTATTTTGGCTTTTTTATCTAATGCTGAAATAAATTTAAAATTCTAGGACTTTTAGAATGAGTGAATTCATTTTTTAATGTAGAAGGACATGAACTTTTTGTGCCAGGAGAGAATACTATAGTTTGAATGTTTCCCCTCAGATTGGAAACTCAAGTGTTTAAATCATGAGGGCTCTATGAGTGCTATGCCTCATGAATGTATTAATGCAATTTTTATGGAAGTAAATTTATTATTCAAAGATGAACCTTCTTTTCTCTCTTCTTCTTCTTCTTCTTCTTCTTCTTCTTCTTCTTCTTCTTCTTCTTCTTCTTCTCCTCCTCCTCCTCCTCCTCCTCCTCCTCTCCTCCTCCTCCTCCTCCTCCTCCTCTCCTCCTCCTCCTCCTCCTTCTTCTTCTTCTTCTTCTTCTTCTTCTTCTTCTTCTTCTTCTTCTCTCTCTCTCTCTCTCTCTCTCTCTCTCTCTCTCTCTCTCTCTCTCTCTCTCTCTCTCTCTCTCTCTCTGCCCCTCATCTACCTCCACCCCTCTACCTGTCTTTGCTCTTAAGCTAAGATATGTTGCAGCATGCAAGCCTTCACCAGATGCCAGCCCATGTATCTTAGATTTCTCAGATTCTAGGACCATGAGCCAATAACTAAGTTTATACTCATTATATATCACCTAGTCTATGGTATTATATTAAAGTAGTATAAAACAGACTAAGACAGAAACCACGGAAGAGGACTTCCGGGAAGATGGTGATGGAGAAAAGCGGGGATTACAAGTCCCGCTAACAACCAATCTCTATTACCACAAAATCAGCGCCTTTCATAACCAGAAAACACCATCAGCAGAGAAACAAAAAATGTAATTATAAGGGACAGAGAAAAAGAGGGCTGGAAAAACGAGACACCAGAAACAAACCAGACCACAGTGCTGTGGCTGGAGCCGTGGCTCGAAGCGGTGGGTGCCATCTTCCCTTGCAGCACCAGGCCCCAGAGAGGAGGGGGGCTCAGAACGGAGCTCAGAGCCACAGAGGAGATACTACAGTCTCACGGCTGAGGATGTGGCAGCAGTGCCTTACTGCTGGCGGCAGCGGCGAATTCACCGGACAGCAACAGACCAACTCACTCAACAGCCCACCAGGCTCCAGAGAGGAATGGCGGACAGCGAGCCAAGGTGAGCCGCTGCGGATCAGCCAGGAGGAATTCGGCAGATTTCTTGGTGCAGGGAGCATCTAAAGCTCCCAGAGGCTGGGCTCAGCGCACCCTACAGGGGCTCAGAACAGAGCTCAAAACCAGAGAAAAAATACACCAGCCTCACAGCCGAGGGCGTGGCAGCGGCGCCATATTGCCACCGGTGGCAGCAGCAGCAGCAGCAGCAGCGAATTCACCGAGTCCATTACAGCTCCATCTGCGCACTCAACAACAGTGAGTCAAATTGCGGCCCCTAGAGGAGAAATCCAAGCACTGTACTCCCAGGGACTTGACCCAGTGGGGGAGTGGCGGTGGCAGAGATATCCCACCATAGGAGAATGCCCAACCTGGCACTCCCCATAGTCTAAAGCAGCCTCATTTGACTCCCTGGGTCTGAGACTCTGGGATACAACCCAGTAAAGGAGTAGTGGGGACCGAGATACCCCACAGACTCGAGATCCAGAGCACCTTAAGTGAAGACGTAGTGACCCAAAGGAAGAACCCAGAGAAGGCACAAACTGCCGAAATCAATGGAGCAATAAATGCCCACAACCCCACAACATCAGAACCTGATAAAACAGAAATTCAGAGATTTCTAGAAGATTAAATCAGGAAAATATCTGTAGAAATAATAGAGGTATTTTGAAAAGAATTCAGAGAGAGCCAAAAAGAGATAAAGGATGCAATTAATGAAGTAAAGGCCTCAATTCAAAGTACAAACAACCGATTAGACCACATGGAGAACAGAATCTTGCTCTTAGAATATGATCATTCCAAAAATTAATGCATAGTTTCTAATTTAGAAAAAAAAATCAGACAGAAGGAATCTGACATTGAAGAAATATTAAGAGAGCTAACCTAAGAATAATTGGAATACAGGAGGGAAAAGAAGGTGAAACCAAAGGGATCAACAATCTCTTCAAGGAAGTAATAGCAGAAAATTTTCCAAACATAGAGCAAGAGGTCAATACACAGGTCCAGGAAACTTATAGAACTCCCTTTAGACAGGATCGGAGAAGAGGATCCCCACGCCACACAATTGTCAAAATGACCAATGTGGAAGCCAAGCAGATAATCTTAAAAGCAACAAAAACAAAGGGCCAAGTGACATTCAGAGGCAAACCAATTAGAATCACTCCAGACTTCCCAAACCAAGTCATGAGAGCCAGAAGGGCTTGGAGTAACATATTCCAAACTCTGAAAGAAAACAACTTTCAGCCAAACATTTCCTACCTAGCAAAACTTTGTATCAAATTAGATGGGGAAATAAGAAGCTTCCATGACAAACAGAAACTGAAGGAATTTATGTCTTCAAAATCAGCGCTAGAGAAAATACTCAAAGAGATTAACTGCAAAGAAGAATTAGGTAACACACACCAGAACCAGAGAAACAAGATTTTCCATCCAACAGACAACTAAGATTGGTTATCTTTGGAGACTCATTATTTATGTTAGTCTTTTACCTATTTCTAAATTGTATTGTTTGCTTTTATTGTTGCTAATTCTTAGGATTTCTAGTTGGAATATTAATATACCTTCAGATATAGCATTTGGAAATATTTTATCCCATTCTATCAGTAACTTTTAACTCTATTTACATCGTCTTTGGATATACAATATTTTTTTTTTAATCTTTTAGGGAGTTTGTTTACCCTTTTGTTGCCTGTGCCATTGAAATCATATCCAAATAATAACTGCAAATTTCAATGTTGTGACGTTTTATGACTCAGACTTTCTTCTAAAAGTTTATAGTCTTAAGATTTATATTTAGGTCTTTTATCTATTTTGAGTTACTATTTGTATATGGTGTTAGGTAAGGGTCCAATTTTATTCTTTTTCATGTAATTATTATTTTTCAACAATATTTAGTTAAAAGATTATTATTTCTACCACCAAATGTTCGTGGAAACCTTGTCAAAAATAACTTGACAATATATGGAGGAATTTATCTCTAGGCTTTTATTTAACTCCAATGGTTTATATATCTGCCTTTAGAACAGTACTATACTGTTTAAATTATTGTAGCTTTATATGTTTGAAATTAGAAATATATATCTTCTAGCTTTGTTCTTTTTCGAGATTGTTTTGGGTATCTAGATTACGTATTCCATATTAGTATAGATTTTTTCTGAAAAATAAATAAATATATGATAGTTTCACCTAAAAAAAAGAAAAAATATTCTCTGTTAAGTATGAAAGCAAAAAGAAATATTGAAATGTTATCTTTAGGTCATCAAAAGCTTGGTATCAGACAAGTGAAACTGCTATGTGAGATTATCATTGTTAATTTTGGATAAATTCTTATAATACTAGATGTCAACCACTAAGCCAAGCATGGGAAGGAGGGATGGGGAGGGAACAGGGTGGGGATCGGGTAGGGGCTAACTGGGCAATGTGTACATGTACATCTACAAAAGTATTTTTTATCCCATTATGATGTATGAATACAATGCACCAATAATAAAAAAAAAAAACCTCAGGCAGTAAAAAAAAAAAAAAAGAAACCACAGAAGAGAGAAATCAACACATTTGTTAAAAATACTTTATTGAAAACATATGTATCACTATAAAGAGAACAAAAACTAGCCAAGATAGGCAGCAGTGGTTATCCAATAAAAACATGCTGCTCTGTTTGAAATTATGGGCTATCTTACCTATCCATTAGTACTTCAAATCAAACAATAATAAAAACAGTCTATGAGAAAATCTGCTAGTGAAACAAGCACTTTTCTTTTAAGTTTATATTTGGGGCATTAAAAAAATCTTAGCCAAGAAGATAATTGTGTTATTTGGAAAAAATGTGTTTCAGTGCAAATACTTCTCAAGATGATTAATTTTTTACTTGTTTTAAGGACATTATCATTGCACTGTGGAAAAAAAGCACTTCCTAATTATATCAGAGTTTGAGTACTAGATCTGCTACATATGATATTAAATATTAAACAAGTAATACAACCACTGGTTTTCTTTTCTACACAAAGAAATATCTTTAACAACTACATGACTTTTATTAGAGTAAGTGTTGATTACAACTTATAGCTCTTGTGAATTACATTATATTCTATAAAACCAATAATATTTTTTAAAATCAGTTTTGGGTAACCAACATTTTAGGTGCTTTACCCATCTAACAATAATTTTTCTTATTCTTTTTCTTTCTAGTTTATGAAATATTTATGAGAATATTTATTATTATCATGAAACATTTAAACAAAAAACTAGTCATACCCAGGCATACTTCTGCATGACTCTAATGACCCTAGATTCAGGAAAAACCATAAACAGTTAAGCAATTTTGACAAGCTCCCTGATCCCAAAACATAGTCAGTTTTGCTTTTTCTAATACTGGCATATTTAGCTATCACTAACCATTATTGCCACCCCATCATATTTCCTGATAACATTTTCCTGGGTTAAAAAACCTAAAGTACACAGCAAATTTGTTATTTTTCCTGTGTTTATACAAAAAATCACATTATGATTATTCCTAATGTGTGTGAACACACACATACACACGCACACATTCACACACTTACATATTCCATTCCTCCCTGGAATAGTAATTTCTTCAAGGCCAATATTGCAACTGTTGGAGATCTGCCATGGTAAACAGAGTCCCCTTGAGACATATTAAGCTAAAGGAGATTCCAATGCTTATTTATTTTCTAAAATATTACTTACATTAGAGTATTATTAGGTTAGAATTATTTAACTAGGCTCTCTGAACATATTAACATATCATTTTCCAAATAGTCAGGCCACCTTATTTCATTCAAAACTAATGCTCCCAATGCTTTTCCTCATTGTGGTAAGTTTCACATAATTCCAAAGAGGTATAATCTTATTATTTCAATCACATTTAACCCTTTAATGCAGGTATTTTGGTTTCAGAATTATTTAGATTTTTTAATGATTAGATAAAGACATTTCAATTAATAAAGAAATATCAGTGAGCTACATTAGTGATCAGGACAAAAATTTCAGGAAAGAAAATACTATAAAATATTAAAACCATATAGAAATGTGACTGATATTACATGGAGGAATCTTATATTGCTATACTATGCCTTTTCTGAATTACCTTTTCACACTATATTTATAAATACATGATAGCTATTCCGATACAAGTTCAGTTTAACAATATTTACTAAACAGTTTTACCTGGCTCGATGGTAATCTCAGTACTTGAGAAAGGAAAATGATACAGGAGGATCACATTTTTAAGCCCAGCCTCAACAACTTAGAAACTCTGTTTCAAAATAAAATAAAAAAGAAAGAAAGAAAGAAAGAAAGAAAGAAAGAAAGAAAGAAAGAAAGAAAGATTGAAGTATTGCTTGAAGGTATAATTTCTCTGTATTCAATTCTCAGTATGAATAATTAAATAAATAATAAATTATTGTTAAAACTGTCCTAAAGAAAAATGAATCTGTTATGCACATTTAATAAAATATCCCTAAACTATATAAATTAGTACAGTGTACAAAAATATTGATTGGAGAAGATTTATTTTTTAAAAGTTATTTATCTATAGAGAGGAATAAGTATGAAACAAATCTCTTCTTATCATGACACAATACTGGAGGATGAGAAACCTACAGGGAGAAAAAGCTCCAGAGATCTGCAAGAGGCAGACCTCAAGTCCTGCGTGCTGATTGGCGGAACCACATGCTTTTGAGGAAGCGGCTTAAAATCGAGGGTAGACACAAAAGAAAACACAGGAGATTGCACTGCCTGCTTATCAAAGAGTACTGCTGGTTTTGCAAGTGATATCAGAGAAATCCATGATTCCAAGGCAGTGGATAGAATAAGCAAAAGAAACTTGTTTCAGAAATGCAGAGTAAATAGTTGTAAGCTATAGTTTCTCAAACTCAGTACTTTTAATATTTTTTTTTTTTGTCATGGGGGGAACTGCTTTGTGCATCACAAAAAGTCTACCAATGCCCCTGGAATCTACCCTCTAGATGTCAATCACACCCATCCCTAAAGTTTGACAACTCGTAATGTTTCCAAATACTGCTGCAAAAAAGAAAAAAAACAAATAAAGAGCACTGAAAACTACTGTTCTCGAGTCATATCATATGCTGAACATTTCTATTACCTTGCCTTGCCTCACAAACCATGAGAACAAGAGCCAAGCCAGGCGTGGTGGCCCATGCTTATAATTCCAGTACTTGGGAGGCCAAGACAGAAAAATCGCACGTTCAAAGCCACCCCTCGTAATTTGGTGAGATCGTAAATTAGAAATAAAATTGGGCTGGAGGTGTATTTCAGAGGTAGAATACCCCTGGGTTTAATTCTCAGTATCACAGAAAAAAGAAAGGAAGAGAGAAAGAGAGAGAGAGAGAAAGAGAGAGAGAGCGAGAGCGAGAAAGAAAGGAAGAAATAAAGGAGTCAACAGGTTTAAGCCATTTCAAAGTATCAGCTACACTGAAGAACAAACATGATTACTTTCAGGAATACAATATAATTAGGTTATAAAAATTAAGCATTCATAATATTTGGCATTTAATTTTAATTTTTCAAGTGCTGAGTATACACCAAGTTAAGAAAATATAATCTAATTTCAAAATAAATTAACTCATCAAAATAACCCAGAACTGAAAGAGAGTTTAGATATAGTAAATGAGGAAGTTTAAATAGTCACGGAACCCATGTTATAATTTTAAATAATTAAGTAGCCGGGCGTGGTGGCGCACGCTTGTAATCCCCGCGCTTGGGAGGCAGAGACAGGAGGATAACGCAGGTTTGAAGCCAGCGGCGCTGATTTAAGAGACCCTGTTTCCAAATAAAAAATTATAAAATAGGTCTGGGAGTGTAGCCCGGAGGTAGAAGGTCTTCCAGGAACCCCTGTACCACCAAAAAAACAAAAACAAAACTAAACAACAACAAAAAAAAGAATATTTCTATGCAATAGAAAGGTTAATAGATATCTGGAAATTTAAAAACTAGTCTACATAATAAAAATTGAGACAGAATATTCTCACAAATACAAAATCTGGTAAAGGTCATTATGCGAAGTAATGTATTATAATAAATTCTTCATTTAAAAAAAGTTTTTTCAAAACAAACTACTGTGTGCATGTATGTCACTATCACTATTACTATGTTATGATATGAGAATACAAGAATATAATGCACCAATAAAAGTAGTATTAATAAAAATAAATGAAAATATTTATGCATAGAAAAAGGAGACCACTAAGGAAGATAAGTCTCCAAAAGTTAATGAATAGCATTTGAAATACATGAATAAATATGTATGTATATAACATTATCTTCTAATTATTTAAATATAAGTATACACATACTAGTATATATATATATATATATATATATATATGTATATCTAATGCAAAACTGTCTAAAGAACCAAAAACACTAACAATATTATTGTTTATACTAGCACACAACTAGTGGCTGATTAATGATAGTGATTCAATAATAGAACACCAGTAAGTATAGATGACAGACACTGGCTACTCAATAATTCAGCAGAAAAAGAACTTAGTGGTTGGAATGGAGGCACATAGACCAGACCAGAGTAAATATTTGTATACATATATCAATCCCAAATATTTAATTTGTTTCTTGTCTTCTTCTGCATTTACTTCTGGACTCCCAACACAACATATTTTTCTTCCTCTACACAAACATCGACAAGTTTAGATGGCTTCACAAGTGAATTACATGAGGTATTTAAGGAGGAAATAATATTAATTCAGCACAAAGTTCTTCATAGTTTGTAAGAAGAGGAAACACCTCACAACTCTGTCCATGATGTCAGTTACTATCATGTACAAACCAAAGGTATTATGAAAGACACACAGAGAGAAGAGCTGTGCAAAAGTTCTAAATGCACTGTGTAAACAAACTGAAAGAACTGCGTGATCATTGCAATTACAGCAGAAATAGCATTTGATTAAATCTGACTTTATTCTTGACCAAAGTCCTCAGAAACCTAAGAGTAGAAGGGAAAATATTCAAACTGACAAGGAGGATATATTAAGACATAATAATTATTATCATAAAGGTGATACTAAGGGTAAAAGCTGTACTGACATCCTCCTAAGGACAGGAGAAAGGTAAGTATGTACGCATCCACTGTTAAATACTTTTCCCTTACTGGAGATTCTCTTGACAAAACTAGAAGACAAGAGGCATAGAAAGAGTCAGAGAGAGCAGACAAAGAACCCAGAGACAGAGAAGGAGAAGGTAGAGTGGGGAATCTTTATTTGAGAGCAATATGATTATCTATGTATGAAATCTGTTGTATTTACTAGAAATAATAAAATACAAAATAGAAATTGTCATATGTCTATGTAATAATAACAAATTACCATAAATTAAACATTTAAAAGTGAAGCTGGGCTGGTGGCATACACTTGTAATCCCAGCATTTGGGAGGCTGAGACAGGAGGATCATGGTTTGAGGACAGCCTCAACTACTACTTAGTGAGGCCCTTTGCAACTCAGTGAGATGTTGTTTCAAAATAAAGAATAAAAAATAGAGCTGGGGCCGGGCGTGATGGCGCATGTTTGTAATCCCCGCGCTTGGGAGGCAGAGACAGGAGGATCACGCAGGTTCGAAGCCAGCCGCGTGCGCTGGCTTAGGAGACCCTGTTTCCAAATAAAACTGTAAAAAGAGGTCTGGGAGTGTAGCCCGGAGGTAGAAGGGCTTCCAGGAACCCCAGTACCACAAAAAACATAATAATAATAATAAAATAATAATAATAATAATAATAATAATAATAATAATAATAATAATAAAATAAGCCGGGCGTGGTGGCGCACGCTTGTAATCCCCGCGCTTGGGAGGCAGAGACAGGAGGATCGCGCAGGTTCGAAGCCAGCCGCGCGTGCTGGCTTAGGAGACCCTGTTTCCAAATAAAAATGCAAAAATAGGTCTGGGATTGTAGCCCGGAGGTAGAAGGGCTTCCAGGAACCCCAGTACCACCAAAATAAATAAATAAATAAATAAATAAATAAATAAATAAATAAATAATAATAATAAAATAAAATTTACTAAAAAATAGAGCTGGGGGTGTAGTTTGGAGGTAGGACGCCCCTGGGTTCCATCCCTATTACCGCAAGAAAAAAAAAAAAAAAAGAAAAGAAAAACAAAAGAAGAAAAAAGAAGAAAAGTGGAGTGGTAAAGTTTTCTCAATCAAAAACTAGGTAAACTGGGCTTGGTGGAGCATGCTTGTAATCCCTGTACTTGGGATTCTAAGACAGGAGAATCACAGTTCTTGGACAGCCTCAGCTGCTTAGTGAGGCCCTTCACAAATTAGTGAGACCCTGTTTCAAAATAAAGAATAAAAATTTAGACTGGGAGTGTAGCTTGGATATACTGGGTTCCAGCCCACTACCACACACACACACACACACACACACACACACACACACACACACACACAAACAACTAGGTAAAATGTCATCATTTATGTAAGTCTTATTTAAATTCTCACAACAGTGTTTTGTAGTTTTTGATGTAGAGGCCAAGTGTAACTTTCATCATATTACCCTGAGGTACTTCATATTTGCATAATCAATAAGAGTTGTACAAGATATGTGCACAAAATCTATAAAACATCATGAAATTAAATTTTAAAAAGACCTGAATACATAAATATGTAACAAGTTCATAAGGTCTAAATTCAATATTTTATAATGTCAAATATCTCCAAATTGATAAAAGTATACTGTAATATCAGTAATAATCTCTGCATGATTTTAATAACCCACTATGAACCTATCAAAATCAAAACAGCATGATTTTAGTTAAAGAATATACAAGTAGGTCAATAGAATAGAATAGAAAGGCCAGAAATATGCTCACATAATTATAGTTAATCTTTGGGAAAAGAATAAAAAGCAATATTAGAATAAAATAATCCTTTCCACAAATAGTAGGAGAAAAACTATACCTTTAAATATTTAATAAAAAGAATCTAGACATAGACTTTACACGTCTCACAAAAATTAATTCAAAGTAGGTCAAAGACCTAAACATAAAGCACAAAACTCCTGGATGATTACACAGGAAAAAAAACCTGGATAACCTTGGGTTTGGCCGTGACTTTTTGGATATAGCACAAAAACTAAGAAATAAATAATTGAAAAATTAAAGTATTAAAATAATAAATACTTCTGCTCTGTAAAAGATGGTTATGTAAGCATATGATACTGTCATAAGACACGGGCAACCAAAAAATGTAAAAGACACTCCATATTGTATGTATGAAGAAATTGTAAATAGAAACAACAGTGATATAGCACTACAGGTGTGGAACAACACAGTGCCCTTTTATGGTTGGTAGAAATCCAAAATGATAAGCCAATTTGGAAGACATTTGTTGGTTTCTTATGAGGCTAAACATACTCTTATTATACAATACAGCAGTTATGCTTCTTGTTTATCCAGAAGATTTGAAAATTTACATCTGCCAAAAAATTATTGTGCACAGATGTTTACAAAACCCTTATTCATAATTTCCAAAGCTTGAAACCAACTACAATTATTTTTGGTGGGTGCATGTATAAACTAGGGTGAATTCGACAGTAGAATATTATTCAACTCTAAGAAAAAAATGAGATATTCATCTATGGAATGGCATCAAGGAACTAAAAATGCATAAAACAAGTGAAGTCTATTTGAAAAGGCTTAAACTGTGATTTCATCTGCATGACATTAAAAAAAAACATCAAACTAGAATGATATTAAAAAATCAGTAGTTGCTAGGGGTATGGGAAAAAAGGGGTAAATAGGTATACCAAAGAGGATTTCTAGGGAAGTAAAACTGCTCATTATAACACTATTGTGGAAAATATTTGTCACTACCAGTTACTCAAACTTATAACCTGTAAGGGAACAAGAGTGAACATTAAGATAAAATATGAACTCTGAGTCTTAATGATTTGTCAAAATACACTGATCAATGATCACATTTGTGCCACTGGGGTAGGAGTATTAATATGGGGGAGGCTATACATGTACAAGAACAGTGGTCTAGGGGAATTCTAATACATTCTGTTTACCTTTGCTGTGAACATAAACTCTGAAAAATAAAATTCATTAAAAATAAAAGGAGAGCTGGGCGTGGTGGCGCACGCTTGCAATCCCCGAGCTTGGGAGGCAGAGACAGGAGGATCGCTCTGGTTCGGAGCCAGCCTCGCTGGCTTAAGAGACCCTGTTTCCAAATAAAAATATAAAAATAGGTCTGGGAGTGTAGCCCAGAGATAGAAGGGTTTCCAGGAACCCCAGTACCACCAAAAACAAATGAATGAATGAATAAATAAATAAATAAATATAAAAGGAGAAAAGTCTATTAAAAAATTTCCAACAGGTTTTTTGAGGGAGGAACAAAAATGGACAAACTGACTATCAAATATACATGAAAATGGTAAAGATCTATAAAATAGCCTAAACTGACACTATATGATTTCAAGATTCAGTCTAAACTGAAATGGTGTTATTAATATAAAGGAAGACAATTAAATAAAACAACAGAATGATCAGACAGAGCTCTGGTCATTTAATGAAAACTAATTTTGAACAAATATAAAAAGGCAATGCAGTGATTTAAATCAGAATGGATTTTAGATTTTAAAATAATACTAAAATTGTACTTCTCTTAGGAAGAAAATATTTCTGATTTTGGTGGAGGCAAAGTTTTTTAAATAAGGCAAAATCAGGATTCATAGAAAAATAGGTTGATAAGTCAAATTAATAAAATTATTAAGCATTCAAATTTCAATAGAAATTATAAATAAAATGGATAGACTCATCAGAAGCTGAAAGTTCTCTTATTTTGAATTTTCAAGCATATAATCATCATCCTCTAAAATCAATTATTTATTTATTATCAAATTTGATTTTGTGCTACATATGTATGTTTCATTTTATTAAATGTGTTGCAAAAAGAATATAATTTTATTTCATATGAAGGAAAGACAAGATGAAGGATTACACAAATTAGCTTGGGTCAAAAACTAAAGTATGAGAACAGTTGGGCGTGGTGGCACGGGCTTGTAATCCCAGCTCGTTGTTCGTAGACAGCCTCAGCTACTTAGTGAGGCCCTCTGCAATTCAGTGAGACCTGGTTTCAAAATAAAGAATAAAATTGGGCAGGGGGTGTAGCTCAGTCAAATGCCCCTGGGTTCCGTCCCCAGACCCGCAAAAAAAAAAAAAAAAAAAGAGAGAGAGAATATAAATATGCATATAATTTCCCTTCTAATGAAATAAAATTTCATAATTAATGGCTAATATAACAATAACTAAATAAATTTGATAGGAGGGAAAACACTGGCGTTGTTACTCAATAAGTTAGCAGAAATACAGCTTAGTGAGTGATGGAACAGCCAGCATACTAACTGACCTGGACCATACTGTTTTATACATATGTCAGCATATTTTTTATTTGCCTTATCTTTTCTAACTCTTCATGAAATCTTTTTCTGCTTTCCCTGCTTTACTTTGCAGAAAATGATTTTGAATTGCCATTTAGGAGAAACTTCAGTTCCTCAAACATCACAGTCCTTATCAGGTCTCACTAGCTGTTAAACATTCATATGCAAAAACTGCCAAATGAAAGGCACTAACTTGTAAAATTGGTCTTTTCTTTCTCACCTAAGACAGAGTATTTATTGAAACTGAAAAACACAGGAACTATGAAAATTCGGTCTACTCTAATTAAATTCTTCCTGTTAGGGAGCTTTTGAGGAGGTAATTAAGATAAATACAAGTACACTTTCTTAGTACTACTTGGATAAAATCACTTAGAAAAGATGTCTATGCGCAAATTGTTTATAATTTGCTTCCTACTTTCCTCCGCAGTCTGTGCTTTTTTTCAGTGTTCGAACACAATGTGAATTTTACTTTACTAACGGAATATATCTGAAGAAATGTTTTAAAGTTTTTTAATTGTGCCAAAAGTCCTTCCTGAATTACTCATTTTCCAAACAGTGCCTACTTTTGTTTCATAGACTCTAAGGTTCTAAATATTTTAAATCATATCTGTGGCATTGTGAGCTTCGTTGTGTATTCATTGTATATTCTGGAAAATACTGGCTGACTTCCCAAAGAGAAACCCTTTCTCTTTTTAGCAAAATCCAAGTAATTAAAATGTATAGTTAGTTTTTTTCTCACCTTTACCTAATCTTTCTGAAGGTGTTCTCATCTGACTAAAAGCAATGCTTGCTTTTAGTATTTTGCATAAATTAAATTATTCTAGTAAAAGCACTCAAATGTTTTAAATGGGTTATATAGCCAGGTGTGGTGGCGCACGCTTGTAATCCCCATGCTTGGGAGGCTGAGATAGGAGGATCGCACAGATTCAAAGTCAACCTCACCTACTTAGTGAGGCTCTCAGTAACTTAGTGAGAACCTGTTTCCAAATAAAATATAGAAAAGGTCTAGAAGTGTAGCCCGGAGGTAGAAAGCCCCTGGGTTCCACCCCAGTACCACCAAATAAATAAATAAATAAATAAATAAATAAATAAATAAATAGTTATACATTGTCAGATATACATATATACACATACACACTATATGTATGTATGTATCAGTTGATGGAGAAAGTGTTACATTTTAAGATGAATGTTACCATTTGGGGGTGAGGGTTACTGTTTAGGGGAACAGTCCCTGGGGACTTTTGTTAGACCCCCGGAAACAATTCCCCTAAAAAAACACCACGGGTTATTTTCCTGAGCTAAGGATAAATATGCAATAGCCCAGACTCTTGCTGAAGATCTAAAGGAGTTTATTAAAAGATAGAAATACAGAAAGCATTTACAGCCTCATGTTACCCAGGGGTAACAACATGAGGGGGTGCTTCGAAAAAATCACCAACATACAAAACCCGGAAAGTAAAGTCCATCTCCTTGATTTCCCCCACCGGACTTTGGTCCATGCCGACTTTTCTCCTTTCCTGAAGGTCAATCCCCTCCTCTCATCCTAGCTAGATTATCCATTATTATGTAAAACTGTCTTTAGAATCAGGAAGTCCTAGCTCCCCTTCTCGTTCCACTTGTTAATTACCTTTAGGTAGGTTAATTTTAGTTTCAATAGCTGCCTGCTTCTTGACAGAAACCAAGTCCTTCCACAGATCTGCCCCTCAACCAATTTTTTAAATATATTTATTAATAATCAGAGCTTTTTCAAATCTTTTTAGGACATTCCCAATACTGGTACATAAGTGATCCATTTTCTTTTCATAGGTGGGGGTATTACATGTCCATCTGAACTGGTATCCCTCTTATTAAAGTCACATTTTCTTATGTATTGTGTCAGGTAGGAAAAAAAAATAGTGATTACTGAAAATACTTACAAAAGGGCAATGTTATGCTTCCTTAGTTTGCTACCCTAATGCATCTAAGAGACTAATTTGCAACATTCTTAGAATCAAATTAACTAAGATATAAAAAAGATAAAGCATCAGTAGATATAAAAGTATAACAAATAATTCAACATGAAAGACGTTTTTTGAAGATTTAGAGGAGTTTATTAAAAGATAGAAATACAGGAGACAGTCACAACCCCATGCCATTAAAGAGTGGCATGGGAATGGGGTGGTTCAAATACATTCACCAGAAAGACATTTTTGTATATAACAAGAAGGAAAGTTTTTCACCCTTTCTACTAATCCAATGAATCAGCCCTCATTGTCCACAAGTGCCATATTAATTGATTCAACTAACCTCAGAACCAAAGTGTTTCTAAAAATTTACTGAATCTCTATTCAATATTACAGACATTTTTATTATTATTCCCTAAGCAATACAGCATAATAAAAATTTACATAGCATTTACATTTTACCAGCCATTATAAGTAGTCTAGAGATTATTTAATTATAGAAGGGTATGTTTAGGGTTAAAATGCATAAACTATACCATTTTATATAGGGATTTGAACATCTACAGATTTTAGTATCCATAAGAGATTGTCCTGAAACAAATCCCCTCATGGATACAGAGGAATCATTATATAACAGTGGGTAGAACTTCTTAGATTGACTTCAAAGCAAAAGAATAAAACTTTTAATGATTTTTAAAATACTTTTTATGACTTTATAAATTTTTATAATTTTTTCTGACTAAGCTTCACTAAATCATCTGTCTGTGATGTGAGACATTTGCAGCAGCTGTTATCCAAGCAGTAAGCAGTAGACAAGAGGTCTGCTGGAGCTGGCAGAGTCACCATATCTCCCCATGAACAAAGAAGGAAAATGAGTATTCTCCCTAACACTACCACTCCAGACAAATTCAGTGCTGAATAGTCTCAGAATTGTTTGATGAGATTTAAGTCAAATAGTAAAAATATAGTTAATAATAATACATCCTAAAGCCTTCAAAAGGAAAGGAGAATGTTTTATGGACCGTGTGTGTGTGTGTGTGTGTGTGTGTGTGTGTGTGTGTGTGTCTGTGTGTGAGTTTTTCAAATCAATACTATTTAATGAAAACTAAGTTACCAAAAATCTACCATAGAATTTTGAGGCCCATTAAAACTAAGATTAATGAGAGGAAAAAATGCACTAGAGAACCCACAGCATCTTTGATCAAGCAGAAGAAACAATCTGTGCACTTGAAGACAAACCAACTGAAAATATTCAATCACAAAAGAAAATAGAAAAATAAATAAGCAAATGAGGAAGGTCTACAAGATATCTGGGACACTATAAAAACAGTTGATATTTATTTTATAGGGATCAGGAAAAAAAGAAAAGAAAAAGAAGAGGTAGAAAATTTATTTTAAAAATACATAATGGCTGATAACTTCCCAAAGGTAGGAAGAGAAATGGACATCTAAGCATATGAAACTCAAATATTCCAAAAAAGTTCAACCCCAAAATGTACTTCACTGAGGCAGGTTGTGGTCAAACTGTTAAAAAAAATTAGAGGGAATCTTCAAAGCAATACAAGAGCTTTGTTTCATGTAAAGGAATTTTCAAAAACTATTAGCAGATTTCTCAGCAGAAACTTTATAGTTCAGAAAAAAATGGAGATTCAAAAACAAATAAACTAAAGAAAAAAAAAGTTCCAGTGAAGAATATTTTACCTGTCAGTGATATCCATAAAAATTAAAAAATATATTTTAGCAGACAAGTAAAAGCTTAATAAAATCAACATCACTAGACTTTTTTTCTAGAAAATGTTATAGAACATAATTCAATCTATATGGAAAGATTAATAACATAAATATGTGAAATATAAAACTCACTTATAAAAGTAAACATGTAGTCAAATTCTTAGTATTCTAATATTGTGATGATGGTATAAAAATAAGATATCTGTTGCACAAATATTAAAATAAAAATAGTAAAATAACTACAGCTACAATAATTTGATAAACAGTATAAAATATTTAAATGATGACATCAAAAACAAAATATCAGTTGTAAAGTTTTATATCTGATTTAAGTTAAATTATTATAAACTGAAAAGAAACTTATAATATATACATATATATTTATATATATATATATATATATATATATATATTGTATGTATGTATTTAATTACCCTTCATGGTAAGCATAAAGCAAAACTTGTAGTATATATACAAAAGGGAAAGAGAAAGAAAAAAAGTATACCACTGAAGAAAACCATGAATTTTCAAAGAAGCTGGAGAAAAACAAAAGGTCCATAAACAGCCATAAAACAACAATAACAAAAAAAAATGGCTGTAATAATTCTTTGCCTATCAGTGATTGCTTGAATATGTCAAGACAATGAATTAAAGTATTAACAAAATAAAATACTATTATATGTTGCTTGTAAGATAATCATCTCACCTTTAAGAATGCATATAGACTAAATATATGAAATAAAAAGTATTGCATAGAAATGATAACAATAAAAGAGCATGGGTAGCTATACAATTATTATTGAAAATAATCTTTAAATTAAAAAAAACTATTGAAAGGGGTAAAGGTCATTTTATACTTAAGTGGCCAACTCATAAAGAGGCTATAACAATTATAAGTAGGTATGCACTCAATATTGGACTACTGAAATATATAGAGCAAATATTAATAGATCTGAAGAGAGAGATAGACAACAATAAAACAGTAGAAAGGGACTTTAATGTGCCACTTTCAATGATGAATAGAGGATCTAGAAAGAAAATCAGCAAAGAAGCATTGAACATGAAATATATACTTTGATTAAATAGATCTAACAGACATACACAGAATGTTCTAACCAACAGCAGCAGAATAGTGTTTTTTTTTTTTTTTTGTTCCTTCCTTCCTTTTTTTCTTTCTTTCTTTCTTGTACTAGGGATAGAACCCAGGGGATCTCTACCACCAAGCTATATCCCCAGAATTTTTACTTCTTTATTTATTTTATTTTTTGGTACTGGGGATGGAAACCAGGAGCATTCTACCTCTGAGTTACACCCCCAGGACTATTTTTTGATTCTTTATTTTGAAACAAGGTCTCACTGAGTTGCAAAGGGCCCCACTAATGTTGGGATTACAAGCATGCACCACCATGCCCAGGTTTTTTTAATTTATTTTTTATTTTTTATTTTTAGGCAAATTCTCACTAAGTTTCTAAGGCTAGCATGAAACTTTTCTGATCCTCCTGCCTTAGCTTCTTGAGTTGCTGGGATTGTAGACAACACACAGAAATCAGCAAATATGATAAATCATATTTCCATAATAAAATGGAAAAGAAACTTATAAGACAATTTCAATAAATAAAAGCAATGTTGAAAACAAAATCAACATCTTTTTTAAAAAATATCTTAAAAATTAGGTATAAAAAGGTATAAAAATTAGGTATAAAAAGAATGCATTTCAGCATAATAAAATTTATATTTATCCTCTTTTAGTGACCATTATACTAAGGAATGAAAAGTATTTCCTCTAAGGTCAAACATAAGACATAGATGCTTATTTTTTTTTTATCAGTTCTATTTGACATTGTACTGTAAATCCTAGACAGAGCAATCAGGAAAGAAAAATAAATAAAAGCTATCTAAATTAGAAAAAAAGTATATGTATTGGCTTACAAATTAGGTTTTTAAAATTTCTTTTTATATACTGGAGATTGAACCCAGGGACAGTCTACCTCTAAGCTGTGCCCTCAGCACTGTTTTGTTTTGAAACAGGGTCTTGCTAATTTGCCAAAGCTGGCCTCAATCCTGAAATCTTCCTGTCTCAGCCTGACAAATACTGAGATTATAGCTCTTGGTCAACACACCCAGCTAGGAAGCAGTATGAAAAGTCATTGTTAATCTGTTTTATTTCTGTATGTTGAATATTTTACAGAGAATATTGTCATTTAAAAAAAATAACAAAAATTGAGTTTTTTGGTTTTTTAATACATTAATTTATTGACTTTATACACTAAGTTCATCTATTATTGAGAAAAAAAATATCTCCTCTCACCTACCTCCTGATCTATTTTGAAAGATAAGAAAACCTGTTTACCACCTTGCCAGTTTATAGACTTACTCTCTATACATACTCCCATATCTTCTTCTGAATGAACAAATACATAAGGGAGAAGATAGTTTTCCTTCTCTGTATTTCTTCATTTAAGAAGTCTTTGGGATACTTAAATTGTGCTAATTTCTCAAGCCTATTATGGGGTGAGAGTCAAGAAATCAGCTACTTTTTAATATTTCTCAATTTAGTACTTCTATAAAATACATATTTGCTTTCTACACTCTGTTCTTTTTTTTTTTTTTTTTCGGGTCTGGGGATGGAACCCAGGGGCATTTGACCTCCAAGCTACACCCCCTGCACTACTTTTTTATTCTTTATTTTGAAACTGGGTCTCACTGAGTTGCAGAGGGCCTCACTAAGTAGCTGAGGCTGGCCGTGAAAGTTTTTTTCTCTAATAGGTGAAAAAAAAAAAAAGACTTCATCTAAATTAGTGGCTGTTAGACTTAGTTCTCATAATCTAGAAGGATTATTAAGATGCAGATTTCTGAACCACTCGCATAGCCTCTGTGACTAGTTTACCAGTGCTGAAGCCAGAATATGTCCATCCTTAACTAGCTCCCAATTGATATTGAAACTAAATTTAAAAGCCATACTTTGACAATCACCAAAGTGAATAAAAGAAAAGAAGTTATTCTAGGCTTCATGAAATTTATAACCTACATAGAATGACATTAGTACTTTATTTCTTTAACAAATTGCCATAAATTCAGTGGCTTAAAACAACACACATTTTGTATCTTACAGTTCTGCAGGACAAAAATATAAAATAAGTTGTTAGGACTACACTCCTCCTCTGGGCTAGCAGGGAGTCTGTTTCCTTACTTTTTTAGTTTACAGAAAGCAAGATGGCTGCCTGAATTCCCGGGGTCATGATCTTATCTTCAAGGCACGGTGTCTTCAAGTTTCTCTCTTTCTTCTGCTTCTTTTTCTCCCTCCCTTCCTTCCTTCCTTCCTTCCTTCCTTCCTTCCTTCCTTCCTCTTTTTTCTCTTCTTTCCTTCTCTCTCTTTCTTTCTTTCTCTCTTTCTTTCTTTCTTTCTTTCTTTCTTTCTTTCTTTCTTTCTTTCTTTCTTTCTTTCTTTCTTTCTTTCTGGCACTTGGGGTTAAACCTAGGAGAATTCTACCTACAAGTTATATTCCCAGACTGATTTTTTATTCTTTGATCTCACTAAGTTGAAGAGAGCCTCACTAAGTAGTTGACGCTGGCCAAGAACTTGGGTTCTCCTGACTCAGCCTCCCAAGAACTGGATTACAAGAGTGTGCCACCATACCTGGCAAGTTCTTTCTCCTATTTCTGTCATTACATTTTCTTCTCTCACTTTGGCTGTCCTGCCTTTTTCCTTAACTTTCTTTGTGATTACATTGGGCCTGCCCACATAATCCTGAATAATCTTCCCCAAATCCTAACTTTTTATGTAAATTAATATATTTAAAGATTCTGGGAATCAGGACATGGTATGACACAGTAGAAAGTCATACTTAAGGGTATCATTGGAAAATTGAAAACAAAGTAAAATGTTTTTTCCATATATACCTTGAATAAAGCAGTAGACATCATTGAATACTCACTCCATTGTAAATGAGGTGACTGATTTAGTTGTTCTTAGAACACATAATAATATTTAGTATTGTGATTCTATAACTGTAAACACTGTCTCTGATTTTTATGATAGTAATAGGTCAAAAGAGCTGCTGATTTCTAAAATACAGATAAAATAATTTTAAGTATTATTTTTCTTTATTTTTCTTTAATTTTTTTTTTTTTTTTTTGGTACTGGGGTTTCTGGAAACCCTTCTACCTCCAGGCTACACTTCCAGACCCTTTTTTTTTATATTTTTATTTGGAAACAGTGTCTTTCATAAGCCAGCAAGGCTAGCTTTGAACTTGCATGATCCTCCTGTCTCCGCCTCCCAAGTGCGGGGATTACAAGCCTGTGCCACCACGCCCAACTTTATTTTTCTTTAATTTCAATATAAATGTAAGTTTTCTTTCATCAGTAATTTCTGTGTTTATAGTTATACTATAATTATCAAAAGAGGTGTCACCTTTCTTGTGGCAGAAACTCATGGAAATTAATATATGGCATCTAACATAAAATCAGGCATATAGAGATTTCCAGGATTAAACTTAAATTAAAATTAAGGGTGATAAGTTGCATAACTTATTCAGATTCTTTAGAATCCTGTGTCAGAAAAGAGAGAAGTGGCTTATGCAATCTTTATCAGGGATAAGCAGCATGTATAAAGGGCTTTTCAGGGCATCTGGAGAACAGGATGGTGAGGAAAATTGGCAGGAGGTTGAAAACCAAAACATTCAGACTCTTAAGCATTTTTCCCTAGATGGTGGATTTGTAATCAAAATTCAAATGAAGAGAAAATTTCTTTAAAGAATCTAATTCAACATGGGTAACTCCATTCACAAGTGGAGACATGGTGACATATTTTTAGTGAAATCTGCTCCATTAAATTTCTAAGGGAACATACTTACCAAATAACATGGAGGCTCATTAGTTTAAATGTTTCAGATTGTCGAATATGTGGTTTTAGTGTTTCTACTCAAATATCTATCAACGTGAGCTTTACTATAGCAATAAAATGGTGTTCACAGTATATTTTAACATTTACTAAGCACCACTAGAGGGCAGGGTTATTTCTTAATTTTACTAAAATTTGTTCTTTTAATTATTAAAAGAGTAACAAAATAATGGCATTCTGCTCAAATTTTTATTAAATAATTTTAAAGGCAATATCCAAGTGATGGTATTTCAGATCAATTGCATTCTTATTTCTTAAGATGTCATTTCTCAAAATCTATTCTACTTTAAAAAATCATCTTCCACCTATAAAAGAAGATAATCATACATTTATGGACAATACTATTTTGATATTAAACCATTTCTGGTTTATTTAGGTATATGAAAACATTTTTTCAATCAAGCAGAGCAAAAGTAAAATAATAAAAAATCTATTATATTATTAAGACATTACTTTAGATTCAACAACTCATTAGACATTTCTTTTTACTAGCCATTTTGTTAAAATCTGAGGACACATGGCAAAATATGTTACTGTAGATATTGTTTTCTTTTTTGGAAACCTGTCTTTACTCCCCTTTCAAGAACCGAATCAGGGAACTTTCTATGTGCATATTTTCTTACTTCCGTCTCAGGATGGAAATCACTACGTTAGAACAGTGCTCATATTCTCTCCAATAACTAGACTATGAGCTTCCTAGGCACTGATCCAAGACCATGTCAACAGTATCCCAGCATGCAGCAATAATACAACAGAGTATGTGTATATATATTCAACAGAAATCTGAGGCAACATAACAATAATGGTAGGAAAAAAAATCAATGAAAAATTAGTTATGTACTATGGTGATATCTGTGTTATGTATTATATTATTTTATTCACTTTCACATCAATATAGTATTGATTTTAAAATGATGTCTGTAGACAAATGAACCAACAACAACTTGGTTCTCAAGTTCAATTCAGCAATTTTTTCTCAGGGATCTGATTTATCTCTTGTATTATGCTCAGGAGTGAACATTAGAAAAAAATAATAAAATAAGTCTGAGCCCTTTAAAGACTGGTGCAAATAAAAGCAAAAAAAAATCATTTTAATCATTATAAGTTATTGCATTAGACAGCTAAAATAGCGACTTTCATGGTGAGGATGCAGAGAAAAGGGATCCTTTACATGTGCTAAAAGGATGTAAAATTAGTATAGTTATTAGTATAGCTATTTATTTGTTTGTTTGTTCGTATTTTTATGCTGGACATTGAATCTGGGGCATCCTACCTTTGAGCTATATCCTTAGCTCTTTTTATTTATTTTTAATTTTTATTTATTTACTTATTTATTTTACAGGACTGGGGATTGCACCCAGGGGCTTTCTACCTTCACGCTGCACCCCCAGCCCTATTGTTTATTATTTATTTTAAAACAGGGCCTCACTAATTAGCTCAGGTTGGTCAAGAACCTACAATCTTTCTGTGTGAACCTCCCAAGTACTGGAATTACTAGTGTTCTCCACTATGCCCATCCTCTTAATTTTTTATTTTGACACAGGGTCTCACTAAGTTGCTGAGGCTGGCCTGCCACCTACAGTACTCCTGTCTCAACCTCCTAAGTACTGGGATTACAGGTATGTGCCATTGCACCTGGCAGAATAGCCATTTTGGAATACACAATGGAGGTATCTTCAAAGACACTAAAAAATAAAATTACCATATGATCCAGCAATCCCACCACTGGGTATATGTCTGAACAAAATTTTCAGTTCATATTTTTTTATTTGATTAGGCAGATTTGGTGAAAAATAAAAGTTGATTTTAAAGGGATAACTAAATTATTAAATGACCTGATTCTTTGAGATATACTTGTAATAACAAAAGGAGAAATGGGAAATGGGAAGAGCAAATATTATAATTAGAAATAAAAAGAGAAAGGCTATAATATTCATGCTAATTAATTGTATTTTTTTTTTTTTTTGTGTGTGTGTGTGTGTGGTACTGGGGATGGAACTCAGGGGCATTGTACCTCCGAGCTACACCCCCAGACCTACCTTTTAGTCTTTTTATTTTTTGAAATAGGGTCTGACTGAGTCGTGAATGGCCTCGCTAAGTAGCTGAGGCTGTCCATGAACCGCGGTCCTCTGCTCTCAGCCCCCAGAATGCTGGGATTACAATCATGAGCCACCATGCCCAGATGTTAATCAGCTATTTGATTAAAACAAGAAAAATTCATTTCATTGTTGCCAGGATATTCCATGCAGCAAGGAAAACTTTCAGAGGGTGACTTTAAATCTTTCTCTTTTCACTCATGTAAGAACAAATTAATTATGACTTCCCATTTTAACACATTCTTTATTAGCAACAGGAGTTAAAACTGTCTCTTGATTTGTCCTTTTAAAGTATAAAGCATATCTCTATGGAAATAATTAGCATGCATTTATGAATATATAATTAATTTTAGGTAGGTATGAGTCAAAACTTGATGGAACATCTATGGTTGTTTTCTTTCTTTGCATTCTCCTGTTATATAAAGAGAATGTCTACTGTGTAGATTAAGCACCTCTCCCTATTGTTTGTGAACACTGAGAATGCTTGCTTTCGTCCTTGAGCGCATTTACTAACACAGGAGGGTAAATATTTAGAGCAATACATAGGGATTTAGTCTGTGATTCTCATTATTGTAAGGGAATACAAATATTTACAGTGTATTTATCCCATCATATTTGTCCTGGGACTTGGTATAATGAGCCACAACTATTTTTAAAAAGTTATCTGTGGCCTATATTTAAATTTATGATAATACAATATAGAAGACATTGTGGCTTCTTATTGTAGAAATATAGTAAAATATAATCAGTCTAAATATAGCCTATATTCTTGAAAGACGGACAAACATAAAATTAGGCCCATAAATAATTTTAAGGCTTAAAGAAATATGAATTATTTATTTATTTATTCACTTATTCATTCACTGTGGAAGTGGGTTGAACCTAGAGTAATTCTACTTCCAAGCTGCATCCCCAGGCCCATTTTTTATCCTTTATTTTGAAACAGGATCTCACTAAGTTGCAGAGGGCCTCACTAAGTAGCTGAGGCTGGTTACAAACCTGCAAGTGTCCTGTCTCAGCCTCCCAAGTACTGGGATTATAGGCATGTGCTACCATAGTCAGCTGAAATATGAGTACTTTATAAAACCAAAGTGGAAAAATATAGAAGTATTTAAATATAATTTTGCACCTTATTCCTTGAGCATAATTTAACTGATTTTTTTAGCACAATATGCTATACACTTTGCCAGTACAATGCAAGTAAGTTAGTTTTACATTATTTGTTCTGAAGAAGTTATCACATTAGCAGAAGCTGAGTTAAGTACTGTAGCACAGTCTCTCTTTTTAGTCCAAGAAAATTATGCCATTTTTGCTTTTTATCTTTGTTTTATTCCCAGTCCCGATTAGAAAGAATTCCAATGTTCAGTCTTTTGAATATAGTAAAACAACAGTCCCTTAAGAGGCTAGCTCAGAGGTTGACATTATTTCTTCTTTCACAGACAAAATTGGGAGTCCTATTTCTACCAAATGCTTCTCCTGGTCCCTGCAAGGGATTTTCTTCCATGTATCCATTAAAAGTGTGCATATCACTATTGTTAAAATAGTTAAAATGTAATCACTCTGGCAAATTGACTATTTAAACTAGACACTTGAAAAACAATGCATACAAAAAGAACACTTTGCCCTTCGTGCTGTTTCTTTCTTTTTGATTATTGGTGTTACTTGGATGAAACCCTGGGGCATTCCATCCTCTTAGCTATATCCCAGCCCTTCTTTTTTTTTATTTTGGAACAGAGTCTCCTAACTTGCGGAAGCATTCTTCAAATCTGCATTACTTCTGCTTCAGCTTCCCAAATATTCGGATTACAACTGTGCTCCACTGCATCTGGCTCTTTATTCTATTTCTTAAAAGCAGACAGCAAAATTTCTATGTGAAAATTACCTTCCCCATACTAGAGAGCTACACATTTTTATCCTCTAAGAAAAGAAGTCAGAATTGAGAGCATTCTGTACATACCTTGCCCAGAATAACTCAACTTTAAAGCCTCGATCTCAGTAAACATGTCACTGATATAATCCAAAATAACTGACCATGCAATTTAAAGAAAGGGAGATATATTCACTCACAATTTTCTGGAGATTTTGGGCTCAGTCCATGTGAGGCCATGGTCAAAAGCTCAAGACACGGAAGAGGGAAGTAGAGAGAGCACACAACTCAGCTTGCACATCACAGCAGCCAGAAGCAAGAGTTCAGGAAAAAGAAAGGAAACTCAAAGACACAAGAATGGTCCCAAGCCAGGTGTGGTGGCACACACTTGTAATCCAAGTATTAGGAGGCTGATACAAGAGGTTCACAATTCACAGTCAGCTTCCAGTACTTAGTGAGGCCCTTTGCAATGCAGGGAGGCCCTGTTTCAAAATAGAGAATAAAAAATAGGCCTGGGGGTGTAGCTCAGAGTTAGAATGCTCCTGGGTTCCATCCCTAGAAGAAGGAAGGAAGGAAGAAAGGGAAGAAAGAAAGAAAGAAAGAAAGAAAGAAAGAAAGAAAGAAAGAAAAGAATGATCCTTAAGGTTACACTCCCAGAGGCTCACTTTCAACAGCCACACCCCACCAGCCTAGGTTACTACTCATCATAATAAATTTATCTACTGATGAAATTACAATCCTCATGACTCAATTACATCATGCCCAAACCCCAATTTATGAGCTCTTCAGGGGATCCTCTAAATTTAACTATAACAGTCTCTCTTTTACAGTTTGTAATGGTGCTACGTGCTATTTTACTCTATTCTAGTAGACTGAACAAAGAAATTAAAACTAATAGGCTTCTTGGTTGTAGCAAATGTAGTTTATTACAAAGTCAATAGAAAAAGAAAGGGAAGAGAAGAAAAGCAGCGTGTCTCCAAGACACAATGGAGAACCCGAAGGTGGAACTCTGCCCTCCCCTCAGCACCCAGACCTTAAGTACAGTTTTACCATTGGTGTGTACTTATCAGCATTCTGAATACAACAAGACTAGCAACTCACTTTAGGCAGATGGTATTATCTTGCTGCTGGTCAGTATACTCCTTAAGTGTAAATATATTTTTTTCTATCTCTGCCAAATTAGTTGCCCAACATATTGAGCTTACATCCTGCATATCCAAACCAGGTCACAGAAAAAAAAATAGACAAACAGAGGCATCAATTATAGCTTGCATCTTGCATACCAAGGCTGGGTCATGGAGGAGAATGGGGAAACAGAGGCCCTAATCACAGCCAGTGCAGCGGTGTGCAATTTCTCAGAGGATAGCAGAAGGCTGTTGCTATCTCTACAGCTTTTGAGATATGCTAGGCAGAGCTTCTTGTATCCTTCGAGATATGCTAGGCAGAGCTTCTTGTATCCTTCGAGCTTTTAATTGTGTGCCTGTAATATATATACATATATATGTAATGTATACATATGTAACCCATATATGTGACATATATGTATATATGTGTAATACACACACGCATATATATACATATATGTTGCTAAAAATATATATGTTTAAATATATATGGCTAAAATATATACGGCTAAAAATTCTAATTGCCTCTACATTCTTACTATGTTTACCATCAGGGGACCAGGATAAAAAGGGAGGAGAGTTTTGAAGCACAGCAGACAAAGCTATTGTTTTTTCTTTATCTTTCTTGTCGGCTTGACCACCTTTTACACTTTTATTGGAAACTAATACTGAGGAAATTTCTCAATACTGGCACACCCCCACATAATTTGGGTGCCTCTTCATAACTATTTGTCCAATTCAATATGTCAGTAAAAGTAACTGACTCCAACTATTTTGTTGGGTCTTTATTTCTTGTGAAGATTCATTTACTATATGAAACTTGTATTACTTTTTTTATCCTGATAATTCATATTACTTCAATTTAATTTACTAAGATAGTCAGAGGCCTTAAAAGATGATTTTTTTACCCAGATTTACTCATTATATTGAATTTCAATAATTTGTATAGCTACATTCCCCATTCAACAGTTATTTCCTGGACATAGGAAATATGTGTTAGATCCATTTGTCCCCACTACTTCACAATATTTTGATATAAAATTCTACTCAATAAATTTTGACTATTTATATTCACTTGTTCTGGATGGTATTAGAAATATGGCTTATTTACGAACCTGCATTTTTATGAAAATTAACATTCCATTCAATAATCCTAATTCTCTGTTCTCTCTCTCTCTCTCTCTCTCTCTCTCTCTCTCTCTCTCTCTCTCTCTCTCCCTTTCTTTCTTTCTTTCTTTCTTTCTTTCTTTCTTTCTTTCTTTCTTTCTTTCCTTCTTTCCTTCTTTCTTCTTTATTTTGTGGCACTGGGGTTCCTGGAAACCCTTCTACCTCCTGGCTACACTCTTAGATCTATTTTTTATATTTTATTTGGAAACAGGGTCTCATAAACCAGCGAGGCTGGCTTTGAACCTACACGATCCTCCTGTCTCTGCCTCCCAAGCACAGGGATTACAAGCATACGCCATCACGCCCAGCTATTCCTTGTTTTTTTGACATTAGGGATTGCCTAAATAAAATTTTAAACACTTTGTACTGTTGTAATTCAGGTTTTACATATTCAATTATCATAGGATTTCAGTTTTCAAAATGTGTTTAACCAAATACTACTCTTTAGTTTGCCAGTGAAATTATCTATGGCATAAAAAGTGTGTTTTTGGCCCGAACAAAATTAAAGTGTTTAAAAATTAATAGAAGAATATATATTTTCCTTAGAAAAAGAGTTTGGAAAAAATATTGGACATAATCACTTACTACAGACTATTTATATCCTAGGAAAAATGTAAAAGCATCATACATACACACTTATTTTTTGCCCTTTGAGAAATATGTTAAGTCCCAGTTTTAGGGTGCTAAAAACTAAGTCAGAAAATAGACTATGCATGTAGGTTAATGTAAAACACAAACACAGTGTGACTGAGCATTTCTTTTAAAAACAATGTTCACCTATAACATGCCATGGTTTATTGTGGCTGTTTAAGATTGTATCATGTCGGAAACTTAAGCTGAATTGTGAAAGGCTGGATGTCTCTGACCACAGCTGGGCAGAACCTGTTCTACATTTTAGAAAGAGCTTTTTCTGCCTTTTTTTTTTCTTTCTATCCTATTTTGTTTTTCTATCAAATCACCTGACATTCCTTCCTAAGAGTTAGTGGCACTGAAATTAATTTAGGAACATAGGTGAAGGTCTATCTTCTGTAATTTATTTGGGATAGATAGGGATATAGACACGTTAGGGTCTCTTGCTTTTTTTTTTTATCTGTCAGGATGTGGGGACAGAAGCTCTTTCCTGGAAAGTAAGTTGTTCCAGGAGTCCCTGAGAGTGGTCAGCATATACTGTAGAAAGAGATTGGCAGTCCAGCCTGAGTTTTGTTTGGCATTTGATAGTCTGGTGTAGGGAAGAAACAGATGTTGTTAGCAAGTTTAGGAGACAAAAACCAAAGAATTAGAGTAGGAGTATTTTGACTAGAGGTTCCCATAAAGGTCCAAAGCTGAGAATGCGGGGACTCCGTGTTTCATTTTCATTTGCATCTATCTGACTGCTAAGAATATTGAACATTTTTATGTATTTATTGGACATTTGTATCTCTTCTTTTGTGATGTGTCTATTCAATTCAACTGCCCATTTCTTAATTAGGTTATCTGGTTTTAGTGTAAAATCTTTAAGTAAGTTCTTTGTATATTCTAGATACATTCCCTTTAGAGGATATTTCCTTTAGAGGAATAGCTGGCAAGATCTTTCAGTCTGCAGGCTTCCCTTTAGACTTCTGATGTTTCCTTTGATGAGAAGAAACTTTTTAGTTTAATGCAATCCCACTTATTTATTCTTGTTTTAATTTCCTCAGCTTTGGGGGTCTTATTGAAGAAGTTTCTACCTATGCCTGTATGCCAGAGTGTTGGACATAGGCACTTTTCTATTAGCTTCACAGTCTATTCTTTGATGCATCTTGATTCCTGTTCAAGAAAAGATAAGGATTTAGTTTCACTTTTCTACAACTGGATAACTAGTTTTTCTAACATCATTTCTTGAAAAGGATGTAATTTATCGAATGCATGTATCTGGCACTTTGGCAAAATTAAAGTGGCTCTGGCATTAATGCTTGTGATGCCCAAACCTGGCTGGTGTGAGTTTCTTTCTAAGCCTGCAACTTGATAGACTGAGTTATTTCTCCTCTCAGACACCATGTCTGGATGTCCTGTGATAATCCTTGAAAAACCTGCAGGTGCTTGGTGAACTGTGATTCTAATGTTTTCTTGCCCAAATTTCCCCAAGAGCTGTTTGATAATCCATTTCTCCTGTATTTGATAGTAGTCCCCACCCTTACTTTTGCAGGAATGATTTTCAAAGTCACAGAGCCAGCAAATCTATTTCATGATATGCAAGTCTCTGTGACCACAGAGGTTGGTTTTCTGATAAAATGGCTTAACTCACAGTCTTGATGAGCTCTGTTCCAGGTCCCTGCAAACAAGAGATGAGTTCAGCTGCATCTGCAGCTGCAGGCTCTAGCTGGGCCATCTAGGTAGCTGGTTCTTTGTTGAGCATGGAGAGAAAAGTTGACTGCTTTTGATGATGGTTTGTAGTTGTAGACTTTACAATATTCTACTGCTTCTTTGCTGGAGGTCTCTGGGTGCCAGAGTACCATCAACCACCAGTTGGCACAGCCTGGTCAAGATGGCATCACCTCTGCAGCCCTCCTCTCACCAACTGAGATGTGTGGAGCTCTTTACAGTCCTCTGCTCTCTCTACTGGCTTTTGATTCTGCCAGGTTTCCCTTGGCATTGTTGAATTTTTTACTGCTTTTATTTCCTTGTCAAGAAGCCATCTTCTTGGTGGTTGATTTTCAAGTGTAAGAGTGACTGAAACACAGGGTCTTTCTCTAAGCTGCCATCTTTCTTTCAAAACTGTGTATTTTATTATGCAGTTTTGGGTAGCTTACTCCCTCAGGTTGGATGTACTTTTTTAATTGTCAGATATTTTTTTTTTTGCATATGACCTGATTTATTGATGTAAAAGCAGTATTTTTTTCAAGTATAATACTTATTTTATTTTGGCCACTGTAATCAAGTCTAATGTGTATAGCATGTTATAGGCATGGGCCCAGTAGGAGTTAGCAGTTTATAGTAGGTTTTCAACTACTGTGTTGTAGAAAGATAAAGATGATGATATAAAGGATATTTAGCTGAGTGTGGTGGTGCACGCTTGTAATCCCAGCATTCAAGAGGCTGAGACTGGAGGATCGAGGTTAGTGGACAGCCTCAGCTATTTAGTGAGGCACTCTGCAACTTAGTGAGACCCTGTTTCAAAATAAAGAATAAAAAATACGGCAGGGGGTGTAGCTCAGAGGTCAAATGCCCCTGCATTCCATCCCCATACCTGCAAAAAAGAAAAGAAAAAAGAAAACAAAAATAAATAAGGGTACTTAGCTAAGGGGATATGTTTTTTGAAAAGGAAATAGAGGTCTTCTATGGGTGTGCAGATATTATTTTCTGGGTAATTCTGGAAAATGAATTGGGAAATGTAGCCTATGACGTGAACGTGAAGTGGTGGATTTACCTGACAATTCCAGATACCTTGATGGCCATAGAAGTGGATGAAAGCATAGGAAATATTTTTTTTTTCCAAATTGAGGCTGTTTGGTTACCTGGCTGGCTGTCACATAGGTTTTAACTAACACAATGGAACCTGGTTGATAGAGAATTTTAGTTGAGCCCCAGGGAAAGGGAGAACCTCTTGTGCAAACTCTTGGATAGCTTGTTGGTATTGACTAAGAGCTGTTACATACTGGATAATTGTACCGTGTTCATCATCTAGGAGGAGGTCTGACTGAAGAAAAATTTGATCATACAAAGTATCATAAGGGCTAAGTTTTAGCATTTTTGCTGAAGAAACCCTTACCCATAAGAGTGCCAGATTATTAATGATACAGGTCTCACAAACATGAACAACTATCTCTAAAGTCTTTTATTGTCTCTTTTTGCTAAGAAGAGAGAGAGAAAATTTCTTTAAAATAACAGGAGTCATGCAGGCCCTTTAGAACCTTCCACTGGCCGGGCGTGGTGGCGCATGCTTGTAATCCCGGTGCTTGGGAGGCGGAGACAGGAGGATCGCGCAGGTTCGAAGCCGCCGTGCTGGCTTAAGAGACCCTGTTTCCAAAAATAAAAATAGGTCTGGGAGTGTCGTCCGGAGATAGAAGGGCTTCCAGGAACCCCAGTACCACCAAAAAAAAAAAAAAAAAAAAAAAAAAAAAAGAACCTTCCACTGCATTGCTTGTAAGAGATGGATGATGTAATAAACCCAAACCATTTATCTGCCACTTGGATATAACCCCATTCATTGTCCCAAGATAGTTCCTCAGGGGCAGGTGCGGAGATAGTTGCCAGAAGGACAGAGGAAACTAAGGTCAGTTCTATAGTTACTGATCTGGCTGTTTGTTTGGCTGCCTTATCATCAGCTTGGTTGCTCTGTATGGCCTCACCAGTTTCTTTCTGAGGCCCTTTGCAGTCAACTACTGCAATTTCTTAGGGAAGCTTTATTGCTTTAAAAATTTCTAATAACTGAGGGCTATACTTGGTTGGGCTATTTTGGAAGGCTAAGTAACCCTTTATCTCCAGATACTGGCATTGGCATGAATTACTTACTAAATTTATTTCCTTTTTTCATTATGTATTTTCCTTTCTTTCTTTTTTATTTTACATGGATCATACTGAAAATGACATACATCACACAGTACTTGGTGCCCTCCCCCCACCGCTTCCCTTTTCCCTACCTCCCAACAATGAGTGTCCAGGTTGACCATGCTACATTCATACTTTTACACATATTCAAATGTAGCTCTTCCATTAATCAACCTCAGCCTTCTTCCTCTCCAATATTTCTATTCTAGCTTCACTGATATTTCCCCTCCATTATTTGGATTCCCTCTGGTATCCCCAGAGCTCTGTATTTTGGGCATTTGAGAGAAAATATATGTCCCTTCTCTTTCTGTGTTTGGCTGATATCAATTACCATAATTTTCTCCAGGTCTTTCCATCTTCTTGTAAATGACATGATTTTGTTCTTCTTTATTCCTGAGTAGAATTCCATTGTGTGTATTTCCCATAATTTTGCAAAACATTCATCTGTTGATGGAGACCTAGGTTGGTTCCATATTTTGGCTATTTGAATAGTGCTGCTATGAACATGGGTATGCATATGTTACTGTAGTTCTCTGATTTCAATCCCTTTGGAAAGATACCCAGAAATGATATAGTTGGATCATGTGATGGATCTATTCCCAGTTTTCTAAGGAATCTCCACACTGATCTCCCTAGTGGCTGAACTAGTTTGCACTCCCACCAACAGTGTAAAAGAGTTCCTCTTTCCTCACATCCTCGCCAGAATTTGTTGTTATTTGACATCTTATCTGTAGATCACTTTTGGCAGAATGGCCATTTTGATTGTATTTATTCTGCCTATCCATGAGCAAGAGAGATCTTTCTATCTTCCATGGTCTTCTTCAATTTCTTTCTTTAATGTTTTATAGTTTTTATTGTAAAGTTATTTTACATCTTTGGTTGGGTTTATCTCTAGGTATTTTATTGGGTTTAAGGTTATTGTGAATGGAATGTTTTATTTATTTCATTGATTAATTTTGGGCATATAGAAAAGCAATTGATTTCTTTAGATTGATTTTGTATCCTGCAACTTTGCTGAATTGGTTAATCAGCTCCAGTAGTTTATTGTTTGAGTTCTTTGGGTCTTCTAAATGATCTTGTCACTTGCAAACAAAGACAGTTTTAATTCCTCTTTTTCTATTTTAAATTTCTTTGATATCCTTCACTTGTCTTGTTGCTGTGGCAAGAGTCTTGAGGACTATATTGAAAGGGAGTGGTCATAGTTGGCATCCTTGTCTTGTTATTGAGTTTAGAGAAAATTCTTGCAGTTTTTCCCATTCAGTATGATGTTGGCTTTGGGAATGTTGTATATTGTCTTAATATTGAAATATGTTCTTTCAAAGCAAAAAGAAATATTGAAATGTCATCTTTAAGTTATCAAAAGCTTGGTATCAGACAAATGAAACTGTTATGTGAGATTATAATTTTTAATTTTGGATAAATTGCTATAATACTAGATGTCAACCACTAAGCCAAGCATGGGAAGGAGGGATGGGGAGGGAATGGGGTGGGGATTGGGTGGGGGTTGACTAGCGATGTGTGCATGTATGTCTACAAAAGTTTGTTTTGTATCCCACCATGATGTATGAATACAGTGCACCAATAAAAAATTAAAAAATAAATAAAATAAAATAAAAAATTAAAAAAAGAAATATGTTCTTTTTATTCCAATTTTCTGTAGTGTTTTTTACATAAATGTGTGTTGGTTTTGTCAAATGCATTTTAGCATCTATTGATATGATCATGTGGTTTTTGTTCTCAGTTCTATTTATCTGGTGAATTTGTGTATGTTGAACTAGCCCTGATTTTCTGGGATGAAGCCAACTTGGTCACAGTGTATAATTCTCTTAATATGGTTTTGAATGTGTATAGCTAGTGTTTTGTTGAGAATGTTTGCATCTATGTTCATCAAGAATATTGGTCTGTAATTTTCTTTTCTTGAGGTTTCTTTATTTAGTTTTGGTATTAATGTGATACTGGCCTTGTAGAAGGAATTTGGCAGAAATTTATATCTTTCAAATTCCTGGAACAAGTTGTGAAGCATCAGAATTATTTCTTCACTGAAAGTTTCATAGAATTCAGTTAGAAATCCATCATGGCATGGGGTTTTCTTTTTTCTTTTTATGTAGTCCTGGGGATAAAATCCAGGGACTTTCTCCCTCCAGGTTATACTCCCAGACCTATTTTATATTTTATTTGGAAACAGGGTCTCACTAAGTTGCTAAGAGCCTCACTAAGTAGCTGAGGCTGGCTTTGAACCTGCGAAATCCTTCTGTCTCAACCTCCTGAGTACTAGGATTGTAGAATTTTTATTGTTGTTTCTATTTCTTTGCTTGCTATTAGTTGGTTTAGGCTTGCTATGTACTCTTGGTTCAATTTAGGTAGGTCATATGTGCTTAGAAATGTATTGATTTCTTCCATGTTTTCCAGTCTATTGCAATATAAATTTTCAAAATAATTTCTGATAATTCTTTGAATTTCCCCACTGCTGGTGGTGATGATTTCTTTTTCATTTCTAATTTTTATGATTTGAGTTGGGTTTCTCTTTGTTTTGGTTAGGTTGGTCGGGGGTTTGTCCAACTTAATGCTTTCAAAGAACCAGCTTTTATTTTTGTTGGTTCTTTTTTTTTTCTATTTCATTTATTTCTGCTCTGATTTTAATAATTTTTTGCCTTCTGCTGGATTTGGTGTTCAACTGAGGCAGGTTTTCTAGGTCCTTGAGATGTGTATTTAGGTTGTTTACTTTGTGACTCTCTATTCTTCTTATGTGGGCCCTCAATACTATAAATTTTTCTCTTAACAGCACCTTCAAAGTGTCCTATAGATTTTGGTTATTTGTGTCTCTGCTTTTATTTAATTTCAGAAATTTCTTTATTTTTCCCTTTATTTCTAATCTTACCCACTCATCATCCAATAGTGTTATCATTCAATCTCCATGTATTTAAATAGTTTCTTTTGGTCTTCCTGCTGTTGATTTATACTTTCATTTCATTGTGCTCTGAAAATATGCAGGAAAATATATCATATCTTTTGAATTTTTTGGTGCTTGCTTTGTGGCTCAGGAAGTGATCTATTTTGGAAAAGGTCCCATGGACTGCTGACAAGAATGTGTATTATTTTGCTACTGGTTGATATCTTCTGTATATTTCTATTAGGTCCATTTGTTTTATGGTTTTCTTTAGTTCTGAAGAGTCATTATAGCCAATTGACTTTTAACAAAGGGGCCAAAACCAAACTGGAAAAAAAGAGAGTCTGTTTAATGTAAGGCGTTGGCAAAACTGGTCAACCATATGCAGAAAAATGGAAATAAATCTCACTTTCTCCTCCAGCATAAGGGTCAATTCAAGATGGATCAAAGACTTGGAAATTAGACCACAGACCTTGAGGCTCCTTGAAGAGGGCAGGTTCACCACTAAAACACATTGGCACAGATTAAAAAAAATCTCAACAAGGCCCCAAAGGCAAAAGAAACTAGAAGGTCAACCAATATGTGGGATTGCATGAAATGGAAGAGCTTCTGTACAGCAAAGAAAACTAACAAGAAACTCAACCAAGAACTAACAGAATGGGAGAAGATTTTTTTGCCAACTACTCCTCTGCTAGAGGCCTAATATCTATACTATACATAGCAAGAAACTAATCACTATGAAAACAAATAACCCAATCAAAATAAGGGAAGTGACTTAAATAGACACTTCACAAAGGAAGAAACACAAATGGCCAATAAATGCATGAAAAAATTCTCAACATCATTAGCAATCAGAAAATTGCAAATCAAAAGTATCCTGAGATTTAACTTAATTTCAACACTAATGACAATCATTTAAAATATAAACAACAACAAATGCTGGCGAGGATGTGGAGAAGTGGAAATTCTAATACACTGTTGGTAGGATTGCAAATTAATGCAACCACTTTGGAACACAATATGGAGGATACTCCGAAGAATGGGAATGAACTTACCATTTGATACAGTACTACCACTTCTCGGTATCTACCCAAAAGAAAGAAAACCAAACTACCATACTAATGCATGTATATCTATGTTTATAGCTGCACAATTCACCATTGCCAAAATATGGGACTGGCCAAGATGTCCATCAAAAGATCAATGGATTACAAAACTATAGGATATGTACACAATGTAATTTTACTCAGCCATAAAGTAAAACACAATTTCATTATTTACAGGGAACTAGAAGATATTATGCTAAGTGAGATTCATCAGTCACAAAAAATTAAGAAATCAGATGCTTTCCCTAATATGCAAATGCTAGGGAGAAATGGGTAACAGGATGAACTGTAGATGAAGATAAAGATTCTATAGATGAGCAAATAAGGTGACCTAACTGGGGATGAGAGAAGCAAAAGGGAAACTCTAAAGCACATAATGTACTTAAACAAACATATCAAAGTCAATCACTAAGCATAGAAAGGAGGGAGGAAGAGGCAAAAATTTGATAAGGTAGAACTGGGTGATGTGTGCATGTATGTCTTCACAATCTTTTATCTCATTAAGGTGTATAACTAAAATGCACCAGTAAAAAAATTAAAAAAATATAGTCTTTACTCATCTTTTGCCTTAAAGATTCATTTAGTGGCATGAGAGGTGTCTTGAAGTATTATTGTATTTGGGTCTATTTGAGATCTGTTGTCCTGAGGTTTTGTTTTACAAATGTGGATGCATAAACATTTGGGGCATGAACATTTACTATCATTATATCTTTACTATCATTATATATCATTATAAAGGACCTGCGCTTTCCTACCTGCACCAGCAGATGGCACTCAATGTAGTCTTTTTTTTTTTTTTTTGGTGGTAGTGGGGTTCCTGGAAGCCCTTCTACCTCCGGGCTACACTCCCAAACCTATTTTATGCTTTTTATTTGGAAACAGGGTCTCTTAAGCCAGCACGGCTGGCTTCGAACCTATGTGATCCTCCTGTCTCTGCCTCCCAAGCGCGGGGATTACAAGCGTACACCACCACACCTGGCCACTCAGCGTAGTCTTGAAGTGACATCCTGTGACTCTGTGCAGGTACCATGACTTGAGACCTTTTCCTGTGTCTCTGGAGATTCTAACTGGACATTCTCTGGGATAGTCTGCATAGTCTTAGACCGCCAGGGTCCCATGGCTGCCTCTGGCAATCTTCTGCCTCCACAGTGTTACAAGTTATGTAAGTGGTTACCTGGCTGTCCTATTGCCAGGTCTCTGGAGGGCATGCTGCTCAGCTGCAGGTACCTCCTCTGTTGAGTACATGGGCTTTTTTCTATGTCCCTGCTGTGTGGTGCTGGTCACTTAAGATGTTGGAGCATTGCCTCCACTTTCTGCACTTCAAGTTCTTAGATTATTTGTAGGGATTTCTTGGTGCTGCAGTGCCAAAGTCGGCAGCACTGGAGCCAGCAATCGTGGCTGGGCCATTGGCCCAAAATGGCAATTCCTTTTTAGTTTCATTAACTTTTGTCTTTCTAACTCTTATAGGGTCTTTCCTAGAGTAATGTTATGTCCTTCCAGGTTAAATAAAAAGCCTGGACTAGGTAACAAAAGGCTTCTATATTTTGATCTGAATCATCAGAGAATTTTCTGAGATCTTGCTCAATTTGCTTTAGATCTTTTTATAAAGAAGAGGAACTTGCATCCATGTGTTTCCAAATTCTCTGCCCTCCTCCTGTAAAGAACATACTTTAGATAACCGTGAAGATGACCAGTAATATGGGTAGTTAGGGTCTGGGAGTGTCACTAAAGGGAAAAGTGATCTAGGAGCCTCTTGGTTATTTGAATCTTTGGAGAGTACTGAATAATTTTCCAGTTCCACTGAGGGAAACTCCAAGGCAGGGAGATATTCCTGTTTTGGGACAGTCTGTCATCATATGACCATAGGGACAGAGTTTACTTTCTTTGCATCCTCATGAAAGGTATGGTTATTTTCTTAAAGCAAAGAAGAATGGGATATGAATGCCCCCCCCCCATTTTTCTTTTTTGCAGTAGAAAAGATCTAGCTGTAATAGCATGTAAATTTAGACTCCCATTTAGGGGCCATCCTTCTTGATTGTGTAATGGGTTTCACAGCCAAGCAGTATTACAAAAGAAAATAATCTAATTTCTTTATAAAGTTTTAGGTTAAAAATTTTCTAGTTCTTTAAAATGCATCTCAAAGGAGATTCTGAAAGTATTGAGATCCGATTTTCCATCTAAAACAGAATACAGAAACTTAAGAGGGGTCATGCCCCACCCTCCCAAATTACTAACTCCTTTGTGTCTAGGGCCCTGAAGGCATTCTCTTGGAGTACAGAAACTAGGGGTCCAGTGTACCAGCTGGCCTTGACAGACTCTGAAACCCTATTTCCTATGTCTTCTCAAGTTATTTCTTTGCCATGAGAACAGGTATAAATTTGTTAATTTTTAAAAATTTTCCCAGGAAGAATTTATTTTAAATAAATTAATCTAATTTAGACAGTTTACTTATAGATTATCTCCGAAAATTAAGATATCAAGTGAGCAATATTAATATTCAAGCAATGTTTTATCAAAGAAATGCCCCCCCAAAATTTAAAATATCTTACAAAGGCAAATTAAAACTTGATTTAGCTAGCCACCTAGGAAGAAAAATGTATATGTTAATGATTTTAAGTACATCTTGATTTTTATCTAATGAACAAATTTAAAGCTACTCTGGCTATGGATATAAATTACATGAGTGAAAAAAAACATTTTGATTTATGATTCCCTAATTTATGAACATTCATTTATGTATAAGCTAGTTTGAGCCGGGCTTGGTGGCACACACTTGTAATTCCTGCACTTTGGAGGCTGAGACAGGAGGATTGCACAGGTTCAAAGCCAGCCTCAGCTACTTAGTTAAGCTCTCCGCAACTTAGTGAAACCCTGTTTCCAAATAAAATATAAAAAAACAAGTCTGGGAGTATAGCCAGGAGGTAGAAAGCCTCTGGGTTCCACCCCCAGTACCACAATAAAATAAAATAAAATAAAATAAAATAAAATAAAATAAAGCCAGTTTGTATTCTGTAGACAATATCTAGAATAGAATATGGAATACCCCATACAAAAACTTGTAAAATACTAACAACCACCCCAAATTTTATAGCTTTTATCTATAAAGTATAGGGTCCTCACAAGTAAAAGATAGATGATCTCTATAGAGAGCACCTTCCAGATTTACACCTTCCAGAAACCAATATACATCTATTTATAGATTTTATTGTATGGCACAGACAGGAAAAAAAAAACAAACATGTAGTTTGGGTGCTTGTGACTGAGTAGGTAAGACATAGCTGATAATCAGTTGATTTTAAGTGGTATTTTTGTCTCCCATGGCAGGCAAATCCACTCCAAAAATTCCCATTTTATACCCTCTGAGGTTTTCAAACAGGGAATGATCTCTGTTTTTGCATCTAGGATGAAACTGAGAACTAATCTTAGTAAGGACAACAGGAGAGAAAAAAAAAACCCAAAGAGTACCAAAAAGGGACATTTTATCAGACATTCAAAAGCCATGTGGCCCAAGGCCATTAAACATGGTGCCAGCTGAACATGTGCAGATCAGGTTAAAATGGTGTCAAGGGGGTAGGCTTGCCTGGATGCTAAAATGGTGCCAGGACATTTTCAATGGAGTGGGCCTGGATTCCCATCATAGTGTCCAGCTGGGGAGGTGCTTGTTTGGAAATGTGGCTGTAGAGTTGGATTTGCCTACATCTTCTCCTCTACCCTGCCAGAGTGAAACTGGAGAGAACAGCTGCACATAGAAGTTATTTAGAAGCATGAATGGAGACATGGGGCTGGTGGAGCCAGATAAATGATGCCTGCTTGTGAAATAAAAACCTATCAGGAGTTAAAATCAGGGTTAGAGGAAAAAGTCAGGCACCCGTGGTGTGGCTCGTTGGACCAAGGGGCAGGACAAATTGGCTGTGGCAATACCAAGGTGGCAGCTGATCCAAGCTCATTACGTGGCTTACCAGGTGCAATAGGGGTGGAGCCAGGTGCGCAGTGTGGCAGTTTCCCACACCAGTGGGATTGTAGGTGACAAGTGGGGGCATGGCATCTTACCTTGAATTATAGATCTGAGTCATGGCACCATTTATGTTATCGGGCTGTCAGTAACACTTCAATTCTCGTCTGACAAACGAGAGAGTTCATCTGGATGACGACCACTAGGTAGCCACGAGAAACTTAATTGGGTAAGTTTCACAGGACATCCAGAAGTAGAATAAATGGGGAGAGACGCAGAGAAGAAGCACACCAGAGAGCGCTGCTGTCACATGGAAGACTTTTTAACACTCCCTCCCACCAGGAAATCCATCCCTTTTATGTATATTCATTTTGAGTTTCATCCATAGCTCAGTATTCTGTGCAAGATTGTATCATGTGGAAAATAAGCTGTAATGTCTCTGACCACAGCCGGGAAGGGCCTGTTCTTCCATTTGTGAAGAGCTTTTCTTACTTTTTTTTCTCTCTAGCCTATTTTATTTTTCCTATCTAACAATTATGACCAAGGGGACAAGTTGAATTTGCGAACCAGATGATAAGAACATTTGAGAGCACTACACCACTCTTGTGGTATCACTGACAAAAAAGCAAAATCCAAATGTAATCAAAAGGAAATCTTAGACAAACTCAAATTGAAGAGAACTTTGTAAAATAACTAGCTTGTCATCTTCTAAAGCATTAAGTCTACAAAAAGAAATATTGAGGAAGCAGTCGGAGGAAAGCTGATTGAAGCAGCTCAATACATGAATGTGACACATTTTCTAATTGGATCCTTTTATTAGATAGGATAGATTTGAGGGGAAATTCACTAAGCTTGCATGAAGTTTGAATATCAGATGATACTAATATACTGTTCCAGTTCTCTGTTTCTTCATATGAAGTCTCCCCCACCTACAGAAATAAAGCAACAACAATTTTTATCATGCTCATAGCTTTCATAGGTTAGGAATTTGGATGGATTTCAAAGAAGATTTTGTGATTCAGCTGCATGATATTGGGGGCATTTGGTGAAAAGAGTGGTTTGTTAAAGGCAGGAATCATCTGAAAGTTTGTTAATTACACATCTAATGGTTGATGTTGGCCATTGGCTTAGAACCAAGATGCTTTATGGTGACACTTGTATATCCTCACAGCGGTGGCTGAGTGTCAGTAATGAGTATCACAAGAAAACCAGACAGAAGGTCTATTCCATTTATGATTTAGCCTCAAAAGTCAAAGGAACCACCTAGACTCAAGGGTAGGTGAAAAGGGCTTTCTTAACTCCGCTTTCTCAGCCCCAAACCATGCACTTTATGTAGAGAACATGAAACTCCCTTTGTAACAAGAAAATGAGAGATGGAAGAGGCATTGGGATACAATCATCTTTAAAACATAAAAATCTGTCTTTTTATTTTTAAAAATAATTGAAATTTTAATTAAATGATTTTGATAATAGTTGCATCCCAGTTTTATAAGACAGTGAACTCATATGCTGAAACTGCATTGTTTTTATTTATTTATTTTTAATTTTTGCAGTACTGAGGATAAAAGCCAGGGGAATTCTACCTCTGATCTAAATACCCAGCCTATTTTTTATTTTGAAACAGGGTGTCACTGAGTTGAAAAAATCTTATCAAGTAGTATATGAGGCTGTCTGCAAACTGTGATCCTCCTATGGTCTCACTATGTTGCCAAGGCTATGAACTTGTATTCCTCCTGTTTCCACCTCTCAAATACTGGAATTACAGGTGTGTACCACTGTATACTACTAGAACATTATTATTATGGTGTATAGCCAAACATTGAAAATGGAAATATAATGACAATTTTAAATTTTATTATTTAATATTATGAAGTAATTTCTGATATCTCATATAATTACTTACATAATAATAATATTGAATAAATCATAGTTGTTAAAGGCAGAGGCTTGAAGCACAAATCTTATTATTTAGTAGTTTTGTCACCTTGAGAAAATAATTTCTTGAAGTGTGTTACTTTTTATTATAACATAATAGGGTTAATACCTTATAATACTGTTGTAAGGTAATAGATGTATTTATCATAGGTTCTTAGTACATAGCAAGTATTATTATTAATGAAAAGAGTGTTGGTAGAAGTGGTAACAATGCTGTTAATAGCGATTGGAAGACTTCTTATGTTACATCTACAATGGGAATTTTTCTGATATTTTACAAATGTGTCAGAGTACTTCCAAAAGGGAGATATGGGATTTCAGTTTCTACTTCAAGTAGAAAACAATCTATCCATCCAGTAAAGGGTTAAACACTATTTTTACCTATTTTTTCAGTTAACAATGAACTTCAAAAGAGAATGTAAACATAGAAAAGATTGAAGAAAATATTTTTTCAGATTAGAAAGACAGAATTGAAGACTCACACATCAAAGCTATCTTCTTAATTCTAATGCATAAGTGTGGCTTTAAATTCCAAAGTGAAGGAGAAATGGTAATTCATATCAGAATTCACTTTTTAATCCTCCAAAGCAGTGCTGTCCAGTGGAATTTTAATAAGAACCATATATGCAATTTTAAATTTAATATTAGCCATATTGTAGAAAATGCAAATTTAAGAATAAGCAGCTAAATTTTAATACTTAACCTAATAAGATCAAAATATTATTTCACATGTAATAAATACTAGAAAATATTTGGTCCACATTCTTTCTTTTGTAATGTAATAACATTATCTAACATGTATTTTACACTGAGAACACTACTAAACTGGACTCACCATTTTTCAAAATGTTAAATATCCATATGTGACTAGTGATTCCCACAGTGAACAGTAAACTCTGGAATATTTGTATATCCATAATACCCAGCTCATGGTTCTGTTATTGAATCTGTTCAATACATGTCCTTTCTGTAATTTTTTAAGTTGATGTGCTGAAGAATTCCTTTTAGGTAGTATTACATATAAATATCACAAAACATTTGAAGCCTAGCTGATTAATTCAGCAAGTATTTTAGTGCCCAGGGAGTTTTAGCAGCATTTCTTACACAAATACTCTTGACAACTTATTTCACGGTGGGTATGGCAAACATATTTTAAAAGTTAATTAAAAATATTTCGTAACCCAGTGCATATAGTATGAAACAATGACTTCTCATAAAGACACTGAGTTTTTTGAAGTGTCAGATATCCTCTGCTTAGAAGTAAACTAGGTATTTGAGTAAGAAGATATGTCCGAGAGAGTGATAGAGCTTTGATGCTGGTGATGATTTACTGAAAATTATTCTGTAAATTTGCTGCTTATCAGCTGGCTGGGCTCCTTAAGGTTTATCTAAATGCTACTAGGATATAGTGAAATATTCAAGCTATAATTTGCTAAAATATTTAACCAAGAAATCATCTTCTAGCAATGGAGGGCAGGAAGTTCAACCATATGTATTCATGTGAATACAGAGGTTTGGGTTCAAGTAGAGGCAAACTTCAGCACATACACATTCTAAATAGAGATGAGTACCTCTAATATATTTACTTGTTCAACTCTTAAAATAATTTTTAAAAGATAGTATAGCTATTAAGCAACAACAGCTTCTATCATAAAATGGAGCTATAAGGAAATTAAGATGCTTGCAAAGGTTATGTGACTAGTAGTGGTATATCTGGATTCAAATTCAGATTAAATTGACTGGATGCATTGACCTTAATATCTAGACTTTCTGCCAAAAGAGAAGGAAGAAAGAAAGAAGAGAAAAAACAGAAAGAAAGTAAGCCACGAAGAATTGTTTCTTTCATGAATCTACCTGCTTATTCAGGTATATATGATATATACATTTTTAGTTACTACATTGTGTCAAGAAACTGTCTTGAACCAGTAGTTTAATTTGACCACTTTTGAATAAAACTTACACTTCTTTTCAAGCTTAAAAACACTTGAAAGCTGGGTGTGGTGGCACATGCTTCTAATCCCAGTACTTGGGAGGCTGAGGCAGGAGGATCGTGGTTCATGTACATCTTCAGCTACTTAGTGAGGTGCTCTGCAACTTAGTGAGACCCTTTTTCAAAATAAAGAATAAAAAAAATAGGTCTGGGGGTATAGCTTTGTGGTAGAATGCCCCTGGGTTCCATCCCAAGTATCACAAAAAAAATTGAAATTATGTATCTCTACTAAACTGATAAAATATCTACTTAACTGTAGCTAGTAACATTCAGCTCCATCAGAATTAGTAACCTGCCAAGGGATTTCTTTTGTCTATATGACCACTCTGGATTCTCTGTTCTCTTTTTCTCTGTGTGACTAATACTTTATTTTTTTCAACTTTGAAAGCAAATTAAATTTAGTACTTCAATTTTCCCCTGTGACTTCTGACAGATTTTTTTCTTTTCTGAACCAGTGGAGAAAAACGACAGGCAGTAGAATTTCTCTGTGTCCTAAACTATCCTGACTTATTCTGTTGGCTGCATGAGAGATTGTCTATCTGGCATCTCCCTGTATCCCTAGAAATGTAACAGTAAACAGAGCAATAACCAATGTACTCCACCCATCAATTCATGCAACCACACATAGTCACTCAGCCAGGACTCACGGAGGTAATGAAGTGTTTCGCTTGCAGCCTAGCAAGAGATACCTATTTATTTCAGAGCATTGAAACAGACGGTTTTTCAAAAAGATCAGTCTGTCTTCAAGACTTTTCTGACTAGAATCAGTGTTGTCACTGCTTTTTTCTACTTATGACCCTTTCAAAATTTGAAAACCAGTAATGTCTCTAAATGCTACATTTTGTCAAATATGTAATTTCTATCATCCTCAAAGTAATAGGAATCCACAATTTGACTTAATCTCAGGTGTCCTCCAACATTCCTACTCATCCGTTTTCTAGGGAGATTTAGCTGAGGCCAAAGAGCATCTTTTTTTCCCTTAATTGGTAAAGAATGTAAACTTCTACTTTTTTTGATGCATTTAGAGAAGGTTAACACAAAAACTTAAGACATAAAAAGGTCTTTTAACTTTAGCATAAATATTAGTGTTGAGAAGTTAGTGTCTGTCATTGATAAAACAGGCCAGTCTGCTGGCTAAGCGAAGGTCTATTTTTCATGAGAAATGAGCCAAATGCCTATTGGTATCTTAATCTTCTCACTGCTATGTCCCAGTAAACCTGACCACACAATGTAAAGAAATATTTATTTGCTAACAGTTTATTTGGAGAATTTGGAGTTCAGTCCATATGAGGTCAGGATGTAGAGCTAGAGCGGGAAGCAGACAGGGAGAGAACACAGTCTGTACTCCTCACATCATGGAGCTTGGAAACAGCCAACAAGCAAGGGAATGACATACTCAGACATAAGTACAATCCCTAAGGCACTCACCTTCTCCAGGCGCTCCCCACTGGCCCAGGTCACCACCCAGATAAAGCCCTGGATTTATTCACCGAAGAGATTGCACATCTTATGACTGAACCATGTTAACCCTGAGAATTAATATATAAGCTCTTCAGGGGCACTCTATATATGTTCATAACAATTGGGTTAAGTAATCTTAAGTAATAATTTCACTCTGCTCTTTAGAAGGCTCCCTACATCCTTTTAGACCACTGGGCAGTAGGATTAAACAAAGTAAAATGTAATATTTTCAAAGATATGTTTTTGATGCCTGCTTCAGTTTTGATGCCTCTTCCATTGTTTCTATACATAAATTATGTTATAGCATGCAGTGGTTGACAATCATCTAAAACTATCACTTATTGATACTTGTATCCAAGCATCTAGGAAGAGAAAAAATTACATAAAAAGAAGCTGTGACCATGAAACAGGTTAGTAAAAAAAAAAAAAAAAAAAAAAAAAGCAGTAAAATTGAGTTGGTTGGTTACTTATAATGCAGTGGAGAACTTGTGGAAAGAAAATGATGAGCTTGAGGCTATAAAGTCCCAAGTCAAGGTCAAGGAATTAGACCTCAGTGAAAACAACTCTCATTGCTTGAAGGCACATGGTTGAGACTTTTAAATACTAAGCCTAAAGTCTATTCCTATACATAGATGACATATAATGCAAATTTAGTTTTCTTTTTTATGGAATTACCTGTCAGATATAAGGAATTGATTGAAAAGGACCTTGCTTATGAAAATTGAAAAGAGAATATAT